>NW_028227312.1:82500-117500 GCF_978045245.1 Mus caroli | reverse complement strand
CCTCACAGAGTATAATTTCCTCCAGGTCCAACCTTTTGCCTAGGAATTTCATAAATTCATTCATTTTAATAGCTGTGTAGTACTCCATTGTGTAAATGTACCACATTTTTGGTATCCATTCCTCTATTGAGCAGCATCTGGGTTCGTTCCAGGTTCTGGCTATTATAAATAAGGCTGCTATAAACATAGTGGAGCATATTTCTTTCTTACTAGTTGGAACACCTTCTGGATATATGCCCAGGAGAGGTATTGCAGTATCCTCTGGTAGTACCATGTCCAATTTTCTAAAAACCGCCAGACTGATTTCCAGAGTGGTGGTACAAGCTTGCAATTCCAAAACAATGGAGGAGTGTTCCTCTTTCTCCACATCCTTGCCAGCATCTGCTGTCACCTGAATTTTTTATCTCAGCCATTTTGACTGGTGTGAGATGGACTGTCGGGGTTGTTCTGATTTGCTTTTCCCTGATCATTAAGGATGCTGAACATTTTTTCAGGTGCTTCTCAGCCATTCGGTATTCCTCAGGTGAGAATTCTTTGTTTAGCTCTGATCCCCATTTTTTAATGAGGTTATTTGACTTTAGTGTTGTGAAAAAATTGCCCAACTGCAGTTCCTGCCAGGCATCAACTATACACAAACTGAAGGAAGGAAGGAAGAATAATTTAATGCATGAGAATAAGTAAATAGTGCACTCACGATTGTCATAGGGGTTATAAATTGGAAAGGGCAGAACAGGGATATGGTGGAGGGTGTTTGTTTCCTCTGGAACAGGGATCCAACAGACACGGGGGAGGGTCCAGCTGCTGGAACACAAGACACTACTACTACTGAGCTCTAAGGGTCTCTCTTTCCTTCTTAAAATTGTGAAGACTCCACAAAGGCAGAAATAAGCCAGGTGAGTCTTAGTGTCACTTTTGAATTAACATTTTTCTTCCCTGACTTGAAAGCACAATTTAACAATTTCAAAGCATGGTATTAACTGATTTTTTTTTTCTTTTGCAGTACTGTGAAGTTTACATCCTAATTTATCTGAGTTCACATTAGGTATGATAAAAATAACCCTTAAAAGCTGTTGACAGTCATCCCAAGTTGTCTGATGAGAGAACATGAGAGATTCCATTAGATTAGTAAGGGTAGAGGGGTTTTCAGAGAAGGCGGCGTGATTTGCCTTCCAATTATAAAGATCAGAGAAGGAAAAAGACCAGTAATGAAGAGGCTGCAGTTCCGAGGTCTGCTGGAGTAGGCCATAAGTACCTAAAGCCAGCAAGGTTGATCTTGGGAGGAGCCAAGGGTTGCAGTTCACCCCCCAACATATTTATCTTAGGGTTTTTTTGTTTGTTTGTTTTGTTTTGTTTTTGGTGAGTGGTGGAAAGCTAGGACTCGGGAGTCCAGCTTGTTTTTCTGAACCCAAGGCTTCAACCAGGATGGGGTCAGGTGAGCTTCCTGCGCGGAAATTTCCGAGATGTCAATGTAGGGTGCTTGTTCTGGTTGAGACCCTAGTCTCTTCTGTGCAACAACATCTTTAACTGCAGAAATCACAATCAGTTCAATAGTGCCCTCTGTTGGCCAAGTAACACCAAAAGCCGGCCATTTCGTTGAGAAGAAAGTTCTCCAAAATTTCTTTCTGACATCTACAAACAGACTGTGAATCCTAGTAGTAATTTCAGTTCAATTTTCAAGAGTCAGTCCAAGAGTAGTGCTAATAGTCTGTCCCATCATCAGAGTCACATACAGGGAGACAAACATTATATATATATATATATATATATATATATATATATATATATATATATATATATATATAAACAGAAACAGACAGCTGAGTGAGCACATGCTCACTTGGCACCCAGTAACAGAAACAGACAGCCAAGTGAGCACACTCTCATTTGGCACCTCGATTGGAGATCTCCATGCATCCCTGGAGCTCCCTCAGACCTTCTGGGATGTCTCCCAGTGCAGCAAGTGGTTACGACTAACATGTCTGTCAGTATCCCTGCCCTCCATCCAGAACAGGGTTGCTCTCAGGAGTGCAGACAACTGCAAACCATAATGCTGAATTCAAACACAGCCGACAGACAAAGACATAGCAAAGACAGGATCCTACCTCCTAGTGGGGTCTCTGAGAACTGGGGTAGGCCTCCTGGTGTATGAGAACGCACATGTAAGACTCCCGAAGTTGGGCTTCCACTCATGTGCCGGAATGAGCTGGACAGCAAACTCGAGACATAATCACACCTGATGCAAACTACAAGACGTTTTATTATCAGCTAGCTGAGAATGATGTCCTTCTACCGTACAGGGTGGGGATATCAACCCCGAGTGGTGACAGTGGGGGGCTTTTAACAGCTAGCTGAGGAATTGGGAAGAGTTGGGAGGATAGCTAGGAGGAGGTGGGTAGAGTTGGGAGGAGTTGGGAGGAGTTGGGAGGAACTGGGTGCAGTTGGGAGGAGATGGGAAGAGTTGGGAGGAGTGTTCTTCTCTGCCCAGATGTCCTTTGTAAAATTATGATTATCACATCTCTGGCTGTAAGGCTCAGAAACAAAAAAGGCTTTTTGCAGGCTATAGTGAACAAAGAGCTTCTTTCTAGCTGTATGTTTAGAGATTAGGGAAAACAAGCTTGGGGAAAGTCCAGGGGCTTTACCTTCCAGGGAGAAACGCTCTAAGTGGAGGTCTCACACATGAAGATCTGATAGAAATCTGATGGGTTCATCAGATCCTGGGCTTTTTTTGGTTGGGAGACTATTAATGACTGCTTCTATTTCTTTAGGGGTTATGGGAGTAATTACAGGATTTATCTGATACTGATTTCAATTTCGTACCTATTATCTCTCTAGATAAGTGTGCATTTTTTGCTTATTTCGTTATTTTCATTTTTTTTTTGAATACATGCTTGTTTTATAAGATCTGATCTGGATTTCCTAAGTTTCTGTTGTTATGGCTCCCTTTTCAATTTTGGTTTTGTGAATTTGGTTACTGTCTCTTTGCCCTGTAGTTAGTCTGGCTAATATTTTATCTATCTTCTTGATTTTCTCAAAAATCAGCTCCTAATTTGTTTGATTTGTGTGTGTGTGTGTGTGTGTGTGTGTGTGTGTGTGTGTGTGTGTGTGTGTGTGTGTGTGTAGAATTCCTTTGTTTCCATTTGGTTGATTTCAACCCTGAGATTGATTATTTCCTGCCTTCTACTCCTCTTGAGTGAATTTACTTCCTTTGGTTCTAGAATGTTTAGGTGTGCTGTCAACCTACTCCTATATCCTCTGTCCAATTTTTATTTGGAGGCATTCATAGCTATGAGTTTCCTTCTTAGAACTGCTTTCATTGTGTCCCATAACTTTTGGTATGTTGCAGATTCATTTTCATTAAACTCTAAAAAGTCTTAAATTTATTTCTATTTCCTCCTTGCCCAAGTTATCACTCACTATATTGTTGTTCACCTACTATGTTTATGTGTGTTTTCAATTATTTATAACATTATTGAAAATCAACCTTAGTCCTTGGTGATCAGGTAGGATGCATGGGATTATTACAACATTTTTATATCTGTTAAGGCATGTTTTGGGACTGATTATATGGAGAAGGCATCATGAGGTGCTGAGAAGAATGGGCATCATTTTGTTTTAGGGTAAAATGTTCTATAGATATCAACTAATCTATTTGTTTCATAACTTCTGTTAGGTTCGCTGAGTCCCATTTAATTTTTGATTCCAGTATCTGTCTATTAATGAGGGAGGGGAGTTCTGCTATTATTGTCTTGGGTACAATGTGTGATTTGAGCTCTACTAAAGTTTCTTATAGGAATGTGAATGCCATTGCATTTGATGTATAAATGTTCAGAATTGGGAGTTCATCTTGGTAAATTTTAACTTTGATGAATATGAAGTGTCCCTTTTTGTCTTTTTTGATGACTTTGGGTTGAAAGCCAAATTTATTTGATATTAGAATTGCTACTCAAGCTTGTTTCTTTGGAACATTATCTTGGAAAATTGTTTTCCAGCCTTTTACTCTGAAGTAATATCTGTCTTTGTCCCTGAGGTTTGTTTCTGGTATGATGGGTCTTGCTTACAAATCCAGTCTGTTAGTCTATGTCTTTTTATTGGTGAATTGAATCCCCTCATATTAAGAGATACTAAGGAAAAGTCTTTGTTGCTTCCTGATATTTTGGTGGAATTTTTTCATGTAGCTATCTTCTTTTATGTTTGCTTCAAGATAAATGTCTTGCTTTTTCGAGAGTGTAATTTCCCTCCTTATATTGGAGTTTTCCCTTTATTATCCCTTGGAGGGCTGGATTTGTTCAAAAATATTGTGTAAATATTGTTTTTTCATGGAATACCTTCTTTTCTCAAACTATGGTAAGATATTTTTGCTGTGTATTATAGCCTTGGCTGGCATTTCTGTATGATATATGCCCAGGATCTTATGGCTTTCATAGTCTCAGAGGTTAAGTTAGGTATAGTTCTGATAAGTCTTCCTTTATAAGTTACTTGAAATTTCCCATATTGCTTTTAATATTCTTTCTTTCATTCTGTTCTTTTTTCTTTTACCTTTTTTTTTTTTTTTTTTTTGCATTTGATGTTTGGATTATTATATGATGGCAGGAATTTCTCTTCTGGTCTAAACTATTTGGAGTTTTGTAGGCTTCTTGTATATTCACGGGAAACACTTTTTTTAGGTTAGGGAAATTTTCTTCTATAATTTTGTTGAATATACTCACTGTCCCTATAGTTTGGAAAAATTACTTTTCATCGATACCTATTATCCTTAAGTTTCGTCATCTCTTTGTGTCCTGGATTTCATCGATGTAATTATTTCCTTTCTAAAATCTCTTTCAAAAACTCACATGGGCAGTTTCTTGAGAGAAATTCAAATCTTTAGTACTTTATTATCTATTACTTATATAGCATCCATTCAAATGTTTCTATTTTCTCTTGTCAATACAGTAAAGAAGAGCCCAGCATTTGACAAAGATGAGAATATATCGACTCACATAAAAAAGGATGGAGATATGCGGTAAAATTTTCTATAGAGTATTTCAATAGAGTTCAATAGAGTACTTCATAAGTAGTGTTTGTGATCCCTTCACTGGAGAAGTAGATTCAGGAAGATGAACAATTCAAAGTCAGACACTACTATATGTTATGTTCAAGCCCAGATTGAGGTCCTTGAGACATTGTGATCACAAACACATAGCAACTCATACAGTAGGACCACCTGCATGAGATCTTCACAGGTATACACAAAAAGAAAAGGAAAAACATCAAAAGAATAAGAGGGGGCCATCTGGGAAGAAGAAGGGTCTCAGCAGGAGTCGTAGAGGTATGAATAAACTACTGTGGGGTGTAAATGTATGAATTGTAAAAAGTAAATCATACAAGTTCACTTTGGTAGTCCACCATGTATTTTATATGTATATGTCATTTGTTCCGAACCAAACATATATTTATTATAAATAATTAAAAAAAGGTTCTGTTTAAAGTTTTCTGTGGGGAAGAAAAATGTCCTACCAGTTCACGATATTTCTTACATTAATTTTTATATTCCTTTCTTAACAGAGGTGAACTAGACAGTATGTTGGATAAATCTGGAGGTACGTGTTTTTGGAGGTTTTTGCCTGATTTTTGAAGAGGTCAGAAGAGGGAATCAGATCTCTATAACCCCTATACCATAGGGGATAATTTTAGATTTCACAGTAATTGTAGTTCTCTTTAAAACCCATATGAGATGACTTCTCAACCAACATTCAGAATGAATGATTAGCTGAAGGTGTAGCTCAGTGGTAAAATAACATGTAAAAGTTATGAGTTTCATCTTCAGTGGGCAAAACAAAAAAAGAAAAAAAAAACAAAAAAAAAACAAAACAAAACCCAACCAACCCACCAAATTAACAAAAAAAAAAAAAAAAAACTACCAAACAAACAAAACACTGCAATAAGCCTCTCCAATGAAATGTTAGTTTGTGCAGTTTTCCAAATCAACTTCAGATTGTAAAGTGAGCAAGAAACCCAATTTGTTGTAAGGAAACGAGCAAAACCGGCATTAAGCATTTTAGGAGCCTAAACTTAGGCATGATTAGAGAGAGAGAGAGGGAAAAATGAAGAGAGTGGCTACAAGCTGTTTTGGTAAAATGCTTGCCTTGAAAGTATATGGAGTTAAGGTGGGGACATAGAATCCACTTAAAAAATGCAGGCTGCAACCCAGTGTTGAGTAGGTGGAGACACCTTGTTGGCTAGCAAGGCTAGTGGCATTGGTGAGCTGCAGATTCTGAGAGACCATGTCTCAAGTTTTAAGTTTGGTCAGCTAGTGATGTCACATGCCTTAATTCCAGCAATTGGGAGGCAGAGGCAGGGAGATTTCTGAGTTTGAGGCCAGCTTGGTATACAGGGTGAGTTCCAGGACAACCAAGGCTATACAGAGAAACCCTGTCTTGAATAAAAAAATAAAATTAAAGTAAGTTGGAATATGATTAGAATGCAGTAGATGTCTATTTGTGGCTTTCTTGTGTACACTCATACTGAAATATATACACATCATTTTTTTTGCTGAAACTCTTTTTAAGATTTACACAATCCAGTAAAATTATGGTGTTTTTTTTTTCTTTCTTGAAATAGATAATATTAAGAAAGTGTCATAATTTTATGATCTCTCCTGTATAGTAAAAATGAACATCTATCGAGAGACATGATCCAGCACACCTTAAAACATGCAAAGGACAGGGATGGAAAGATGGCTTAGAAATTAAGAGCACTTGTTGTTCTTGGACAGAACCAAGTTTTAGTTCCTAGAACCCACATAATGGCTCACAACCATTTTTAATTCTATATCCAGGGGTTTTGGAATTCTCTTCTAGTTTCTATGAACAACATACATGCAGGTTGTATAAATACAAACATGCAAAAACACATTACATAAAAAATAAAACAATTTAAATTACATCAAGAGGCCCTTCATCTGAAAAAAAAAAGTACGAGAGTCTTTTAGGGGTTCATTTATTTAACTTTCAAGTTAGTATTGCAAACTTGGAAAATGGAAAGCCTCTGGGTATTAGTAGCAGCTAAAATACTACCTCCCTTTTGCTGCTTGGATGACAGATGAGTGATAAAGCCTAACTCGCCCTTAGTACACATGTGAAAACACGACCAATCAGCAAGGGGCTGTGCTGAGATTGCTTTCCTGCTATCCAAACCCTGTTAACCAGTATGCTTTGTAGTGGTCATGGAAGCCCAGTTCTTGAGGAAGATATGTGCGTGAGGAAGCATGGTAGGGAGAAGTCTCAGTGGAGGTAGTCAATTGTCTGTTGAAAGATGGTTAATCCTGTTTGAGCTGGAGGTCTGTGTTGGGATGAAGGTGGAAGGGTGGACGTGTTACTTCAAGAGTAAGGAGAGGAGGTGACTCTCACTGGACTCAGGAAGGTACTGCTTCCAAGTTCACAATTGACTTTACCATCGGCATCTGCTGAGAAAAACAGAGAACTTCACTAAGGGCAGGAGTTTGCACAGAATAGCTCCTAGCAGAAAGCAGGAATGCCAGGGTATTGCAGACCCTGAAAGTCTTCTTGGGGCCTGGAGATGTGAGGTGTGAGTAAACTGGATGTCAGTTAGTAACACCAACAGACTAAAACCTTCTTTTTGCTGCTGCTGCCCAACAGGAATTCATTATAAATAAACTAAAGACCAGTCTTCATTTTCTTCTACCTGTTGTTAAAATGCCAGATTGCTGAAATTTCTATATATAGTCTCCAAACTGCCTCAAAATACAGAGGCTGCTCTCAGCCTCAGAAGTACTGGGACTTCAGACATAATTTAGGTCAGGCAGTCTTTATTTATATGTTGTTTTGGTTTAGGGAAGTAAGCTGTAACTCTATATCTCAGGATTGTCTGAATCCTCAATTGCAGCTTGGACTAGCCTTGAACCTAAAGTCCTCATCCTTACAAAATGTACCTGGACCTGAGGAAACATGTATATTTTATTTTTTTATATTTAATTTTTTTTATCCTTTTTTTTTTTCATTGTTGAAGTTTGAAACCAGTACTTCTTGCTGTAGCAGTAAAATATTTGTCCAACCAGGAAGAACTTTATATTTTAGATCTGCTTTAGGTTTGTATTGTGATGAAACAGATTGAGGAGCTTGGTTGTGATAAAAGCAACCATGATTTCATTTGGAGACTGAGATGCAGAGACATTTACTCTAATTTATCAAAAACTTAGCAGGAATGGTACCAAAATTTATATCATCCTGAGATTACATATAAACCTACTTGAAGTCACAGTTAAAGCCATAATTTTGTTTGTGTGTGTGTGTGTGTGTGTGTGTTTGTGTCTGTGTGTGTCTGTGTTTATTTACATTTCAAATATTAGCCTTTTCCTGATTTCTCCCCAGAAAGTTTCTATTCCATTCGACCCTCCCTGTGCTTCTATGAGCATGTTCTCCCAACCACCCACTCCCACATTTCTACTGTGGCAGTTACCTGCACTGGGGCATACAGCCTTCACAGGATCACAGGACCAAGGACCTCTTCTCTCACTGATGTCTGACAATGCCATCCTCTAATATATATGTAGCTGGAATCATGGGTCCCCCTCTTTGTTTGGTGGCATAGTCCCTGGGTGCTCTGGGGGGTTACTTGTTTCATATTGATGTTCTTCCTGTAAGGTTAGAAACACCTTCAGCTCCTTCAGTCCTTCCTCATCCCCTCCACTGGGGACCCCATGATCAGGCTGTGACCATCAACCTCTGTTCTTGCCAAGCTCTGGCAGTGCCTCTTATAAGACAATCATATTCAGCTCCTGTCAGCAAGCACATGGTATCGACAATAGTGAATGTGTCTGCTGTCTGTGTATGGGATGGATCCATATGTTGGGCAGACCCTGGATGGTCTGTTTGGTTCGTATTGATATTCTTCCTATAAGGTTGCAAACCCCTTCAGCTCCTTCAGTCCTTCCTCTAACTCCTCCACTGGGAACCCCATGATCAGTCTGATTGCTGGCTGTGAGATTCAGTCTCTGTTCCTACAAAGCTCTGGCAGAGCCTCTCAGGAGACAGCCTTATTAGGCTACTGTCAGCAAGTACTTGTTGGTATCTACAATGGTGACTGGGTCTGGTGTCTGTACTGGGTCTGTATATGAGATGGTTCCACAGGTTGTGCAGATTCTGTGTGGTCATTCCTTCAGTCTGTGCCCTGAACTTTGTCTCAATATTTCCTCCCAGTAGTATTTTGTTCCCCATTCTAAGGCCCGAAACACCCTCACTTTTGTCTTCCTTCTACTTGAGCTTCATGTGGACTGTGAATTACATTTTGTGTATTCTGAGATTTTAGGCTAATACCCAATTATCAGTGAGTGCATACCATGTTTTTTATTTGGGGTTTTGTTACCTCATATAGGATGATATAATTTAGATCCATCCATTTGCCTGTGAATTTCATAAAGCCATTGTCTCTGTACCATTACCATACACTTTTTTTTTTAATCACTATTTTTGTATAATACAGATTGAGGTCACGGATGATTCCCCCTGAAGTTCTTTTATTGTTGAGATCTGTTTTTCGATATTCTGGGGTTTTGATATTCCGAATGATTTTGCATATTGCTGTTTCTATCGCTATGAAGAATTGAATTTGAATTTTGATGGAGAGTGCATGGAATCTGTAGATTGCTTTTGGCAAGACATCCACTTTTACTAAATTAATCGGGTCACCAATCTATGAAGCATGGGAGATCTTTCCATCTTCTGAGATTTGTAATTTCTTTCTTCAGAGAATTGAAGTTCTTGTCATGGAGATCTTTCACTTGCTTGGTTTGAGTCACACCAAGGTATTATAATTTGTGACTTTTGATAGGTGTTGTTTCCATAATTTCTTTTCAGCCTGTTTATCCTTTGAGTAGAGGAAAGCTACTGATTTGTTTCAGTTAATTGTATATCTAGCCACTTTGATGAAGTTGTTTTTAAGGTTTACAGGTTCTCTGGTGGAATTTTTGGGGTCACTTAAATATACTATTTTATCATCTTCTAGTAGTGATATTTTGACTTCTTCCTTTCCAATTTTTTATTCCTTTGATGTCTCTTGTTGTCTATTTGCTCTGGGTAGAACTTCTAGTACTATAGTGAACAAGTAGGGAGAGACTGAGAATCCTTGTCTAGTCCTGTCTTGTCTTATTTTAGTGGGATTGCATCAAGTTTCTCTCCATTTAATTTGATCCCAGAAGTTAGAGTCACGCCAAGGTATTTTTTATTATTTGTGACTATTAAGAAGGGTGTTGTTACCTAATTCCTTTCTCAGCCTGTTTATTCTTTGTGTAGAGAAAGGCCATTGACTTGTTTGAGTTAATTTTAAATCCAGCTACTTCACCGAAACTGTTTATCATGTTTAGGAGTTGTCTGGTATAATTTTTGGGGTCACTTATATATACCATCATATCCTCTGCAAAAATAGATATTTTGACTTCTTCCTTGCCAATTTGTGTCCCCTTGATTTCCTTTTGTTGTCGAACTGCTCTGGCTAAGATGTCAAGTACAATATTGAATAGTAGGGAAGAAAGTGGGCAGCCTTGTCTAGTCTCTGATTTTAGTGGGTTTGCTTCCAGCTTTTCACCATTTATTTTGACGTTGGCTACTGGTTTTCTGTAGATTGCTTTTATCATGTTTCGGTTTGGGCCTTGAATTCCTAATCTTTCCAAGACTATTAACATGAAACGGTGTTGGATTTTGTCAATGCTTTCTCCGCATCTAAGCAGATGATCCTGTGGTTTTTGTCTTTGAGTTTGTTTATATAATGGATTACATTGATGGATTTACATATATTAAACCATCCCTGCATCCCTGAAATTAAACCTACTTGGTCATGATGGATGATTATTTTAATGTGTTCTTGGAATCAGTTAGCAAGATTTTATTGAATATTTTTGCATCGATATTCGTAAGAGAAATTGGTCTTAAGTAATCCATCTTTGTTAGATCTTTCTGTGGTTTAGGTATCAAAGTAATTGTTGCTTCACAGATTGAGTTGGGTAGAGTACATTCTGCTTCTATTTTGTGGAATTGTTAGTGAAGAACTGGAATTAGATCGTCTTTAAAGGTCTGATAGAACTCTCCACAAAACCCATCTGGTCCTGGGCTATTTTTGGTGGGGAGACTAATAATGACTTCTTCTATTCCTTTAGGGGATATGGGATTGTTTAGATCATTAACTTGATTCTGGTTTAACTTTGGTACCTTCTATCTGTCTAGAAATGTGTCCATTTTGTCCATGTTTTCCAGAGTATAACCTTTTGTAGAAGGATCTGATGGAGTTTTGGATTTCTTAAGGATCTGTTGTTATGTCTCCCTTTTCATTTCTGATTTTGTCAATTAGGATGCTGTCCATGTCCCCTCTAGTGAGTCTGGCTAAGTGTTTATCTATCTTGTTGATTTTTTCAAAGAACCAGATCCTCGTTTGATTGATTCTTTGAATAGTTCTTGTTTCCACTTGGTTGATTTCACTCCTGAGTTCAATTATTTCCTGCCTTCTACTCCTCTTGGGTGAATTTGCTTCCTTTTGTCCTGGAACTTTTATTTGTGTTGTAAACTACTAGTGTGTGCTCTCTCTAGTTTCTTTTTGAGGCACTCAGAGCTATGAGTTTCCCTCTTAGATATGCTTTCACTGTGTCCCAGAAGTTTGGGTATGTTGTGGCTTCATTTTCATTAAACTCTAAAATGTCTTGTATTTCTTTCTCTATTCCTTCATTGACGAAGGTATCATTGAGAAGAATGTTGTTCAGTTTCCACATGAATGTTGGCTTTCCTTTATTAATGTTGTTATTGACGATCATCCATAGTCCATGGTGGTCTGATAGAATGCAATGGGGCAATTGCAATATTTTTGTATCTGTTGAATACTGTTTTGTGACAAATTATATGGTCAGTTTTGGAGAAGATACCATGAGGTGCTGAGAAGAAGGTATATCCTTCTGTTTTAGGATACAATCTTCTGTAGATATCTGTTAAGTTTATTTGTTTCATAACTTCTGTAAGTTTCATTGTGTCCCTGTTTAGTTTCTGTTTCCACAATCTGTCTATTGATGAAAGTGTGTTGAAGTCTCACACTATGCAATGTGTGCTTTGAGCTTTACTAAAGTTTATTTAATGAATTTGACTGCCCTTGTATTTGAGCATAGATATTCAGAATTGAGGGTTCCTCTAGGAGAATTTTACCTTTGATGAGTATGAAGTGTCCCACCTTCTCATTTATGATAACTTTGGGTTGGAAGTTGATTTTATTCGATATTAGAATGGTTACTCCAACTTGTTTCTTCAGACCATTTGCTTGGAAAATTGTTTTCCAGACTTTCACTCTGAGGTAGTGTTTGTCTTTTTCCTTAAGATGGGTTTCCTCTAAACAGCAAAATATTGTGTCCTGTTTTTATAGCCAGTCGTTAGTCTATGTCTCTTTATTGGGGAATTGAGTCCAGTGATATTAAGAGACATTAAGGAAAAGTAAATGTTGCTTCCTATTATTTTTGTTGTTAGAGTTGGCATTTTGTTCTTGTGTCTGCCTTCTTTTTGGTTAGTTGAAGAATTACTTTGTTGCTTTTTATAGGGCGTGGTTTCTGTTCTTGTATTGTTTTGTTTTGTTTGTTTTTTAGTTTTGTTTTTTCCTGCTATTATCCTTTGAAGGGCTGGACTGGTGGAAAGATAATGTGTGAATTTAGTTTTGTCATGGAATACTTTGGTTTCTCCATCAATGGTAATTGAGTGTTTGGCTGGTTATAGTATCCTAGGCTGGCATTTGTGTTAACTTAGTGTCTGTATAACATCTGTCCAGGATCGTCTGGCTTTCATAGTCTCTGGTGAAAAGTCTGGTGTTTTTCTGATAGGCCTGCCTTTATATGTTACTTGACCTTTTTCCCTTACTGCTTTTAATATTCTCTCTTTATTTTTTGTTTTGATTATTATGTGTCAAGAGGAATTACTTTTCTGGTCCAGTCTATTTGTAGTTCTGTAGGCTTCTTGTATGTTCATGTGCATGCCTTTCTTTAGGTTTGGTAAGTTTTCTTCTATAATTTTGTTGAAGATATTTGCTGGCCCTTTAAGTTGAAAATCTTCATTCTCATCTACTCCTATTATCCATAGTTTTTGTCTTCTCATTGTGTTCTGGATTTCCTGGATGTTTTGAGTTAGGATCTTTTTGCATTTTGTATTTTCTTTGATTGTTGTGCCAATGTTCTCTATGGAATGTTCTGCACCTGAGATTCTCTCTTCCATCTCTTGTATTATGTTGCTGATGCTCAAGTCTATGGTTCCAGATTTCTTTCCTAGGGTTTCTATCTTCAGCGTTGCCTCACTTTGGTTTTTTTTTTTTTTTTAATTGTGTCTACTTCTCTTTTAAGGTCTTGGATGATGTTATTTATTCCATCACCTGTTTGGTCGTGTTTTCCTGCAATTTTTTAAGGGATTTTTTTTTTTTTTTTTTTGGTCTTCAACCTGTTTAGCAGTGTTCTTCTATATATCTTTAAGTGAGTTATTAAAGTTCTTCTTGATGTCCTCTACCATCATCATGAGATATGCTTTTAAATCCTGGTCTATCTTTTTGGGTTTTTTGGGGTGCCCAGGATTGTGTAGGGTGGGAGTACTGCGTGCTGATGATGGTGAGTGGTCTTGATTTCTGTTAAAAAATTCTTATGTTTGCCTTTTTCGATCTGGTAATCTGTGGAGTGAGTTGTTATAGCTGTCTCTGGTTAGAGCTTGTTCCTCAGGTTATTATGTTAGCCTCTATCAGAAAACCTGGGTGTCTAGCTCTCTCCTGAGTTTTAGTCGTCAGAGTACTCTCTGCAGGCAAGCTCTCCTCTTGCAGGGAAGGTGCCCAGATATGTGGTGTTCAAATCTGCCTCCTAGCAGAAGTTGTGTTCCACTCACCAGAGGGCCTAAGATCCCATGGAAAGTTCTCTGGGGACTTTGGGGGTGTCCGTAGACTCGGAGCCCATGTTGCCCCAGTGCTAGTGTCAACTGGAAGGGATTTGTGACTCTGGTCAGGCCGGGTTTTCTGCTTCCCTCCTTAATGCTGTCTCAGGTCCTTCGAGATTGGATTGGAGAAGAAGTTGTGTTCAATTCACCAGAGGTTCTAAGATTCTGTGGAGAGTCCTGTGGGGACCTTGTTGGTGTCTGCAGATTACATGCCTAAGTGCCCAGGTGCTGGCCTCAAGTTGCCTCTTGAATCCTGAAATCCTGGTGTGAAAAATCTCCTGAGATCCTGCTGTGTCAGAGCTCTTGGGAGTTTAGCTTTCTCTGTGTGTTGCAAGGTTTGGTGGGGTGCCAGATCCCGAGGTTTTCTCTGGACAGAGATGCAAGCCACAAGGAACCCGTGCCTCTGCCTGGGAGGTTGTTTTTGTTGCCCTGGATCTTGTGGTGGTCTTAGTTACACAGGGTGCTGCAAAAGATGCTGAGTCCTCAGCTGTGATCGTCTGTCAGAACTCCAGTGTTCCTGGGTGTGTTTTCACATCTCTTGAGAGTCAAGCTTCCTTTGTGATCATGTGATCTTGGGCACTTCAGAGTACATTGGAGTGGGACTCCCTCTGGATGTCTTAAGAGTGGTTTCTGAGCCAGGATCTCAGGTCTGCCCTATGTACAGGTTCAGTCAGGAAGAAATCCAGGCCACTGGCCTGGCAGGATTTCCTCTGTCCCTAGATCTTTTGGGACTCAGTTACACCTGATGTGGGGGCCTTTACTATGATCCTGCGAGTGGTAGAGCACCTGGAAGTTGAGTTTCCTCTGGCTCTTGTGGGATTAGGTGCAGAGTCAGATCCCAAGGTCTACTCATGACACAGACTCTTGCAAATATTTTTGATTTAGCATCGTGGAATAATTTTTTCCTGTGATACAGAAAATGAAAATGGTGCTTTGGTGTGACATTAATGAAACTTAATTTTTATTTTTTGTATGTTCTTGTCTGTGGTACATATATACACATGTGGAGGGCAGAGGAGGATGTTGGGTGATGCTCTATTACTTTTCATCTTATTTCCTTAAGACAGGTCTTTCACTAAATGCAGGTAGACAAGCATCCAGCAAGACCTAGCAATTCTCACTCTGTCAACCACAGTGCTGTTCTTGTAGAAACAACCATCCATGGTTGGTTTTGTAGATGGGTACTAGATTCTAATTTGTGAAATTCCTCTTTTCACAGTAGGCCCTCAAGTTTTGAGGCATCTTCATAACTTCTTTGAAGGGATTTTAAAAGGAAAAAATTGATGTAAACACTTTTACAGTTCCATGTACTTAAAACTAAGTGATATGTATACAAAATTCTGTACATGAAACATATTTTCGTTGACCCAGTTTTAATTTTATATTTAGTCAGTTCCTTTTCTAGGATGCCTCTGTGCTTCTTTCTTTATATGGCACAGTGGAAAACTGAATTCTTTAAAGTAACCCTTATTACTTTTTTTTACATTTTATTTTATAGGTATGGTTGTTTTGCTCTCACGTGTGTATGTGTACAACATGTGTGTCTGGTACCTGTGGAGTCTTGATGAAACCATTGAATCCCCTGCATCTGAAGTTATATGCTGTGAGCCACCTTGTGGGTGCAGGGAATCCAATCTCAGATCTCTGGAAGGGATCCAGTGTTCTTAACTACTGAATTATCTTTCCAATACTCTCATTGGCTTTTATGGTGCATGCATAATTTAGAACAGGGCATCACATCCTCTGGAACTGGAGTTGGAGATATTTGTGCACATCATGTAGGTGCTAGGATTCAAACTCAGGTTTGATTGTGACAGGGTCTCATTTTGTAGCTCAGGCTGTCCTGGAACTCACTATGTCGACCAGGTTAACCTGGAACTCACAAAGATCTGCCTGTTTTTGCCTCCAGAGTACTAGGATTAAAATGGAACCAATATGCCTGGCTGCCATCTTATTTGAAATTGAATATTTTAAATAATGTGTCTAACAATTCCACAGTCAAGTTTGTTCTTTCAGTTGCATTATCTTTTGTAGATTTAGAAAAGAATTAGCCTGTATTAAAAGTGTTTCCCTATGAAGAATTAAAGCCCACCTTTGATCCTTTGTTTCGTGCATTTGTTCTTTGGAAACTGTTCTTGAAGCTTAAAATTATTTTACTTACAGAAATTAAAATTCAGATAAGATTAGATATTTCTTGTCTAAAATACATGGAGTGTTTTTTTTTTTTTTCTGTGTTGTGGAATATTTCTGTAGACTTTACTGGTTGAACATCCTTCATCTGAACATACAAAACCCTAAAGTATTCTAAAGTATGAAGCATGTTGGTGATATCTTTCATTTAATTTTAAGTTTTCTTGGCATTATTGAATGGATTTTATCTATTATCTATATCTATTTTTATGAATACATGGAATCACTAAAGTTTCTTCAAAATGACCCTTAATTTTTAATATAGGTGACATTTATAAGAAGCTTCACATAAAGAAAAAATGGATGGAAATGTATATGAAAGATTCTTTCAATGGCAGCAACCAGAAATTAGAAAGGCTTTGCAAAAAGAAAAATCGAAAGAGGTAGAGTTGTTAGATTTGTAGGACCACATGTGTATCATTTTAAAAATTATATATGGCTGAAGTTTAAAAAAATATATCACGTCTGATCCTTTAGTGAAAATATGTGGCTTTGATTTTGTCTAAACAGTTAACCCTATAACTTATTGCCTTCAAGGAAACTAAATCAAATTCTTAGAAATCTGTGAAAATTTTATTTTCTTCTTTAAGTAACTGTTAATGAGATTTTAAATTTAATTTACATTCATTGTGGAAATACAGAAGTCCTGCACATAGTCTTAGAAATGTAATTTATGGATTATTATGCTTAACAATATGGAAAAACAACAACTACAGTTACATATGTGGGCATTATCTATATTTTAATTGACTTATGTTTTACACTATGTCTTAACTGAGGCAATATATGAAAAATAAATTAGACCTTATATTTGGTAGGAAATAATGAAAAAACACTGTGAAATATAATTATTTCTCATATATATAGGATTTATATTTATATTCATTTTTATTTATCATTATATTCATAGTTATATTTATAGTTATATTCATATTCACATTCATATTTTTACATTTATATTTATTTTTATTTATATATATTTATATTTATATATACACACACAAACTAATTTAATTTTGAAAAGGTAAAATATAAAAGAATACTTCTCTCATAATATGTTATGGGAAAAAATCTATAATGATTTCCCATTAGATAATTTTATACTGCTATTTTTCTCTTTATAATATGAAATGATCAATTTAATTTGTTTTGAGTGTTCTTTTTCATATTGGTATGAAATATGACTGCTTTCATTACTGTGCTTTACAGGAAGAACATCAATAAAAAATTATGTGATCAGTATATAACTACATTTCAGAAGTCTGATATGGATGTATAGAAATTCAATGAAGAAAAAGAAAATCAGCGGTTGGTACCATAACTAACTTTATATTTAACCTAGTATAACTAAGTATCAAGTAGGAATGGAGAAACAAGCCTTGATTTGGGCACATGAAACTAAATTAAGTTTCACTATCTATCTATACTTGGCTCTGTTGTAGTCCTACTGAGATGTAAACCACTGATCACATACTATATCAATGAAAAACACTAGGCGTTTTATGGTAGACCAGATCATAAATTTTCAAGAGGCAGACATTTGCAGAAAGATGAAGAGAGGATTACCAGTGTCTACAAAATGAAGCACAATACACCAGAGCTGAAAGGAGAGAGAAAGCTTATTTACTGTTGTCATCTGGACTCTGTTGTTAATATTAGAAAACCAACTCAAATTGGCAAATACTTTCTTACAATCTTAAACTTAGTACAAATTTAGTAACAACAGTGGATGGAAACAACCTTTCTCAACAGTCCTGGCAGAATATTCCTTTGGAAGAATATCACCAAAACATTTTATATCATCTCTCCTTTACTGTACCAATAACTGCAGTCATCACATGGTTTCCAAGTAAGATCTGAGACAACGATGATCTTATTAACTAATTTTATTTTTTACTTGATTGGTTAATAGTTTGGAAAGTATTCAATTGGAAATGAACAGTAAAACAATTCTTGCCTCCGAAGGCATTGATGAAGGTACCATTATGAGTCAGTTCAGGAAAGAGATGGGAACTAAAGACTAAATAAATAAATAAATAAATAAATAAATAAATAAATAAATAAATAAATAAATAAACAAATAAATAAATACTCCAATTGAAGGCAATTTTTAAACATTGACCTCGGGATGAAATTTCAAGGATGAGTGATCATCCATGTACATGAGGAGTCTAAAGACAGCCCCTCAGAGTACTTCAATATTTGTAAATCTGCATGAGGCAGCTGGTGAGTGGGAGCCATTAATGGAAGAGAACAATTGGTAGAAAGAAAACTACCATGAGTGAATGAAAATTTTGAAGAAGAAAAGATAACTAACTGTGTCATATTCTGCAAATGGGCAAAATAAGATTGATTTTCAGGGCTGGAAGATGGTTTAGTTCGTAATTTTTCTCCTGTGTAGGCATGGAGACCCGAGCTTATATTCGCTGATCAGCATGCATGCACACACCACCACCACCACCACCACCACCACCACCACCACCACCACCACCATCACCAAAAACAACAAACTAGCAAAACTAAAAAAAGCCACCACCAACACAACAACAACAACAAAAAAAAGTTGGTGTATTGGTGAGCATTTTACAAAGACCAAACTCAGATTTAATTCAGAGATAAGAAGATTCCCAGATCTTCGTAGCAACCAGGTGTAGCATAATGGATGAATTCTAGGTTCAGTGAGATTCTGTCTCCGAAAGAGTAGCGTGCAACCGAAGAAGACACCCAATATTAACCCTTTGTCTCCATATGTATGCAGGTGTATTTTTTTTAAAGGTAAACTTAACAAATTGGAGGTCAATTTACTTAATAAAGATGATTTGAGTGGAAATGTGAGGTACAAAACTGATCACAGTGAATAAAGGACAAAATAGGTATGTAGTAGCCCAAGGAGAAAAGGTGTAAAAGATTGTCTTAATATTTTTTTTAAATGAAAATTACCATGGTTGTGTGCCAACATAAAGAATACAAAGAGAACTTTATGTTACTACTTCCCTGTGTTACTTGAGATTGGATCCTAGAGAAAACCAATCAGCAACTAAAATTTGTCCTCAGACATATTTTTATACTTTATTTTGAGGCAGTGTATCTTTATTGATCATGAGTATTCATGACCTTGTGATCATTCTAAATCAAACTTTATAAAACTTAGTTCTATAGGCATTACATTGACGGCCAGCTAGAGTCATAAATGTAAAATCAAAATTACAATTGCTGTAACTTTTGACAATAGTTGAGACAAAGGAAAACCTTGGAGTTAGTAAAAAACAAGTACATGTCATCCTTAAGAATGGAAGAGAAGGTAGAAGACATGGCACATACACATGTGTGTGTGGGGGGGGGGTGAGGTAGATACGGAGATGATGTAGTGAACTACCTCCTTGGATTGCTTATGCTATTTAGCAAAATGATGACATTATATGGTAAAAGCATTAACGCTAGCTAGAGTTAAGCTTCCCAGACTAGGATATTTCCAAGTTCATGTTTGCATGGTGCATGCCTATAAATATAAGTATTTGGGAGGCTAAGGTCATTCTGTGCATTATGGAAAATTCTTTTTCATTAAAAAAAAAGTTTTCTTACCCCACAATTGGTAGCATAATTTTATTTCATGTTATTTTAAAAATATAAGTATATTTAGACATAATCGTTGTCAAAAATTTAAGTCAGTTGGAAGATTATTCCTTTTATGTTTCATATGGAATTATTTTTGCTCATGTATATATTTTATTATTGGAGATACATAACTGCTTGATTGTTAGCTTAGCATTCATGCTGCATGGCAGTAACACCAAAAATAAACAGAATTGTTATAGTAATGTTTTCCTTTTACCTTTGTAGAACAATTATCAAAAAGAAAAACAAGCATTGAAAGTAACCCTAATCCTAATCCTAACCCTAACACTAACCCTAATCCCAACCCTACCTAACCCTTACCCTATAAATCATTTTCACAGAATCTTTCATATTTGTATTAATGGGAGATTATTTAATGAAGTTCTTTTCTGTTTTAGGGTTTGATGAACTTGGGGACCAACAACTAAGATATGCTTTTTGATACAGATGGTGAACGGAGAAAAAATATCTGTGTTTAAAAGAGACATCATGGAGAATACTCTGAAGTACTTTTCTAATTTCCAATCTTCAAACTAATGAAGCATGCACATTTTTCACTTGCTTGTACATTTGTAACCAAATTAAAAAAAATTGCTAACTTTTTTGTCTCCTATAAAACAGAGTTTGAAAGGTTCTTTCATCCTTGTTATTCTGATGCTTCTCTGAAGGAAGTTAAATCTCAATGATGTGATTACAAAGTTAACTAGGAGGTATACCTTTAGAGTCAAAATACAACTCATTTATTTTTTAACATCTCTAATCATTTTCTTGTTTAATTATAAGAGCATATTTATATTAACTTCCAAATAAAATCTAAAAGAATATGTGAATGGAAAATAGCCCGTTGGACCAAACTTCCCCACACTATTGTAGTGAGTTATTTATAATTTATTCTTTAATCTTTCTTCTAAGTCCAGACTTTATCGCCCCCCTAGTCCACCCTCTGACTGTTACAAATCCCATACCCCCTTCCCATATGCCCCCATACCCCCATGCCCCCAAGCCCCCACACCCCATCTCCAAGAGTATGTCCCCACCATCCAGCCTCTACCTCACCAGACCTCCCTTCTCCCTGGGGCCTCCTTTCCCTTGAGGATTGGATGTACCTTATCTGACTGAGTCCAGACCCGGCAGTCTTATGCTGTATATTTATTGTGGGCTTCATATCAGCTGGTGTATGATGCCTAGGTGCTGGCTCAGTGTCTGAGTGATCCTGGGAAATCTGAGACTGTTGGTCCTACTACTGGGTAGCCCTCTTCCTCAGATTCTTCCAGCTTTTTTCCCCAATTCATCCACAGGTGTTCCCAGCTTCTGTCCATTGGTTGCATATAAATTTCAGCATCTGACTCTTTCGCCTGTTGGTTTGGTCTTTCAGAGGGCAGTCATGATAAGCTCATTTTTTGTGAGCATATGATAGCATAAGTAATAGTGTCAGGCCTTGATGCCTCTCCTTGAGCTGGATTTCAATTTGGTCCATTCACTGGATCTCCTTTTCTTTAGGCTTTTCTCCATTTTTTTCCCCTACAGTTCTTTCAGACAGAAACAATTCTGTGTTAGAACTTTTAACTTTGGGATGATAATCCCATCTCTCAACTTGATGTCCTGTACCTCCACTGGAGGAGGACTCTACAAGTTCCCTCTCCCCCTTGTAGGGCATTTCCTCTTAGATCCCTCCTCCATGTCCTTAGGGTCTCTCACCTCCCAGGTCTCTGATATATTCTAGAGGGTTTTTTCACCTCCTATCTGACAAAGTTGCCTGTTTCCATTCTTTGTGCTTGTTCTCAGTGCTTCAGTCCTGTTCAACACCCCAATACCTGATCATGTTCCTTTCTTCACCTTCTTGTCCACTTTCCCACCCAGGCTCCTCCCTTTCCATCACTGTCGTGTTTTTTTTTAAACTTCTTAACATTTCTTATTGTTTTTAATCATACAGATAATTGAAATTTGTTTTTGATTCATTATCTTATTAGTTTCCAAAGGTACAAGATACAAATATAGAAGGTAAATTGGATTGATTTATTTCATTTTTGAGATAGGCACTTAGTATGTTGTGTATTGTCCAGGGAGGTCTAGAATATTTAGGGCCAAGGTGATCTCACCATTGCATGTAGGTGTTATTACAGGTATGTGACAACATACCTGGCTTATATTGTTCTTAAGAAATTAGTCCCACCAAAAAAAAAACACAACAAAAAATCAAAACAAAACAACAACAAAAACAACAACAAAAAAAACTTATAAAAACTATAAAATTAACACCACCAGCTCTGAGAGATGAAAATATTTTCTGATTACTTACAAAATTCATTGAAAGAAATTATATTTCTTTCTTGAAACAAACTAAACTACTAACTGTGGGACAGAATAAAAGAACTGATTAGCCCCCTCTCTCTGTTCCAGGCCCAGCCTCTCTATGCCCATTTTTCTTGTTTCTGTAGCTCTCTGGCTCTCTCTTTGTTCCCAGCTTCCCATCTATCTATTCTCTGCTCCACTTTTTTCTGACCTAATGATTTTGCTTTTGTCTGTATGCCTTTGTACCTCTCCCAGTTCCTCACTCCTCTACCGTCTCCCAATAAATCCCTTCATAGTAGGTCTGTTGCATGGTGTAATTTCTCAAGAGCAACACTTGCATAAGCCCACCAAAGGTATTCCTTTGCCATGTTATAGTTCATAACACTAACACATTAAATGCAACTGACAAAATCTATAAATTTTTGTTTGAGACATGGATTTTTGTATTCTCATAAAAGCATCAAAACATCATTTCATTTGGTTTGGCCTTCAGATAAATTACACCTAAACTTACCTAATCATTAAGGATACTTCACATGGGTCTTCAAACATAAATGATCAAGGATGTCTTCTATTTCGATGTTCAGCAAACATATAGAAATTTGGTTTTAAACAAAACCAAAAAAACACACTTAGACAAAAATGTCCAAAATGTCCAAAAAGTTATTTGTTTATTTGTTTATTTGTTTATGTATTTATGTATTTATTTATTTATTTATTTATTCGTTTTTTCTTTCTTTCTATCTCTCTCTTTCTTTCTTCTTTTCTTCCTTTCTTCCTTTCTTGCTTTCTTGCTATCTTCCTTTCTTAATTTCTTCCTTTCTTCCTACCTTCTTTCTTTCCTTCTTCTTCCTTCCTTCCTTCCTTCCCCCTTTCTCTTTTTCTTTCTTTTTGAATTTTGGAAAATGACTTTCTCTGTCTTTCCTTGCCATCCTGGGTGTCACTCCATGCAATAAACTAGCCTCCATCTTAAAAATTCCTTAGTTGTTCATCCCTAGGGCTAGGTTTTATAGACAATGACCCTCATTGCCTGGCAACGTTAAAACCATGAAAAACCAAAGTTAAATCCCACAAATTTTAAATAAATATTCAATAACACACATACACACACACAATCCCAATGTGAATTAAAATAAAAAAATAATAAATAAAAAATAAATTGCTGAAGGGAAAATAATACCCCCAAATCTTAAAACACAGTAAAATTGTTTAAAAAACTAAAAAAAAAAAAAAACAACAAAAAAAGACA
The DNA here is from genome assembly GCF_978045245.1 of Mus caroli. NCBI lineage: Eukaryota > Metazoa > Chordata > Mammalia > Rodentia > Muridae > Mus > Mus caroli. Next base: position 94,226 of record NW_028227312.1, on the reverse strand, counting down.
CTGGACATCTGAAAACAAACAAAAAACCCTCAAAAGCACTCTTCTAAAAATCCGGTAAATCAAATGAAGTTAAAGAACTTAAAGAACTATCCTTTCTTTATCTTTCTTTCTTTCTTTCTTTCTTTCTTTCTTTCTTTCTTTCTTTCTTTCTTTTTTCTTTCTTTCTTTCTTTCTTTCTTTCTTTCTTTCTTTCTTTCTTTCTTTTTCTTCCTTCCTTCCTTCCTTCCTTCCTTCCTTCCTTCCTTCCTTCCTTCCTTCCTTCCTTCCGTCCTTCCCTTTTTTTTCCTTTTCCTTCTCTCTCTCTCTCTCTATGTATCTATTTATCTTTTCACTCTGTCTCTGTCTCTGTCTCTGTATCTCTGTCTCTATTTCTCTCTGTCTCTCTGTCTCTCTCTCTCTCTCTCTCTCTCTCTCTCCCTTTTATTTTCTATATTTTTTTAATTTTTATAAACTGTGTTTCTCTGTTTATCCCTGGCTCTCTGGGAGATCAATCTCAAGATCAGGATAGCCTCCAAATAAAAGATCCACTACCAGTTCACCTTAGGGCTAGCATTTTTATGAAAGGGGCAGCCATTGCCTGCCAACTCTAAAATTATGCACCACTAAAATAAAAACCCTCAATTTTTAAATAAATATTCAAGAATACACCCACAAAAAAGAACATAAAGAAAACAATGAAATATTAAAATGAATAAATCCTTGAAGTCTAAATGAAACCTGAAAATTACAAAACACTAAAAATTAAAAAAAATATATGAAAAATACACTAAAATTCTGAAAACAAAAAAACTCTCTGAAACATCCTTTAAAAACACTTCAAAATCTTAAATAAAACATCTAAAAATAAAAAAAAAAGTGCACATGAGACCAAAAATGACCCTGTATCACAATTCTTTTTTTCTTCCTTTTTTCTTTATTCTTTCCTTCATTCCTTATTTCCTTTGATCCTTCCTTCATCCCTCACCCCTTCATCCCTCCTTCTCTCTCTTCCTCGCTCTCGCTCTCTCTTTTTCATTTTTCCTTCCTCTCCCCCTTTATTTCTCTGTCTCTCTCTCTCTCTCTCTCTGTCTCTCTCTCTCTGTCTCTCTCTCTCTCTCTCTCTCTCTGTCTCTGTATCTATCTGTCTGTCTGTAAGTTTGTCTGTCTTTCTGTCTGTCTCTCTGTCTGTCTGTCTCTCTCTCTCTCTGTCTGTCTCTGTCTCTCTCTTTCTCTCTCTCTCTCTCTCTTCCTCTGTTTCTCTCATTTGTCTATTTGTAATTTCTTGGAGAGTGGGTTTCTCTGTGTATCCCTCACTGTTCTGGAATTTATTCTGAAGACCAAGCTAGCTGCCAACTAAAAAATCTCTCCTCTCTCTCACTTCCTCTGTTTATTTTTTTTTTTTTGAGTTTTTAGATTGGGATTTTCTGTGTATCTCTTAGTGTCCTCCAGATTCCTGTAGAGATCATGCTGAACTCTAAATAAAAAAAAAAATCACTTACATCTGCCTCTCAATAGCTGGAATTAAAGGCATGGTCAACACTGACTGGCAAAACCAAAACATTAAAAACACAAATATAAAACCCTAATATTTTTGGAAAAAAAAAAACAAAAAAAATTAAAACAAGAATTAGAACAACAAAACTATAATAAATATACTAAAATGGTAAAAAAAAAAAGTTAATTACAGTATGCATTAAAACTGAAACACTAAAATACACTAACATAATTAAAAAATAATAATGAAAAACAATAAAAGTACACTACAAGCTTGAAATCCAAGAAACTCTAAATCACTAAAGACTCTACAAGATTTTGAAATACCCTAGAAATCAGAAAAGAGTACACAAGAATCCGAAATATGCCTAAAATATTTATTTATTTATTTATTCATTTATTTATATATTTATTTATCTATCTATTTAATTATTTATTTATTTATAATTGCTTATTTATTTTATACATTCTGTCTTTCTATCTTTCTTCTTTTCTTTCTATCTTTCTTCCGTCCTTTCTTTCCTCTTTCTTTCTTTCTTTCTTTCTTTCTTTCTTTCTTTCTTTCTTTTTCTCTCTATCTTTCTTTCTTTATTTCTTTGTTTCCCTTTCCTCCTTCCATCCTAAATTTATCTCTCTGTCTCTCTTTATATTTTGTCTTTGTTTTTTCTTTCTTTCTATCATTTTCTCACTCTCCTCTCATTCCTTCCTTCTTTCTTTCTTCCTTCATCATTGCTCCAATCCTTCCTTCCTTCCTTCTTTCCTTCCTTCCTCTCACTCCCTCTCACTCTCTTCCTCTTTCATTCATTTCTTTATTTCTTTGTTTCTTTCTGTATTACTTTCTCTAAATCTCTCAACAGATATAAATATAACTAAATGATCGCATGCATCCTATCTGATCACCAGGACAAGGCTGAAGTCAATTAAAGCTTAAATTAAACATCAAACACTTAAATACAATAAAATCATTTTTTAAAAAAATATAGAAAACACTAAAAATGCAAAAAAAGCTTGAAAATGAAGAAACTCTAAATCACTTTTCTAAAAATTCTACAAATTCTTTTAAAATACCATAAGAATCTAAAATGAATACACATGAAGCCGAAATATCCCTAAAATGATTGCTTGCTTATTTATTTACTTATTTATTTGTTTATTTATTTGTTTGTTTTTTGTTTATTCATTCATTCGTTTATTTATTTTAAATAAATTTTGTATATTTTTTAAATTATCTCTTCCTCCCTAAGTTTCTATTTCTGAATCTTACTATCTTTATCCCTTCCTCTCTCTCTCTCTTTCTCTCTTTCTTTTTTCTTTCTTTCTTTCTTTCTCTCTCTCTTCCATCCTTTCTTCCTTCCCTTGTTCCTTCCTTCGTTCCTTCATTCTTTCCTTCCTTCCTTCCTACCATCCTACCTTCCTTTCTCTCTCCCTCTCTTTCTTTTTTCTTTTTCATTCCTTGGTTTTTTTTTGTTTGTTTCTCTCTCTGTGTGTGTGTGTGTGTGTGTGTGTGTGTGTGTGTATTACTTTCTCTCTCTCTCTCTCTGTCTCTCTCCTTTCTCTCCCTTCCTCTGTTTAATTATTTATTTATTTATTTATTTATTAGTTTTTTAGATTGGGATTTTCTGTGTATCTCTTACTGTCCTCCAGATTCCTGTAGATATCATGCTGTACTCTAAATAAAAAAAAAAAAATCACTTACATCTGCCTCTCAAGAGCTGGAATTAAAGGCATGGTCAACACTGACTGGCAAAACCAAAACAATGAAAACACAATTATAAAACCCTAATATTTTTGGAAAAAAAGAAACAACAATAATTACAACAAGAATTAGAACAACAACAAAACCATAATAAATATACTAAAATGGTAAAAAAGTTAAAGTATTCATTTAAACTGAAACACTAAAATGCACTAACAACATTAAAAAATAATAATAAAAAACAATACAAGTACACTACAAGCTTGAAATCCAAGAAACTCTAAATCACTAAAGACTCTACAAAACTTTGAAATACCCTAGAAATCAGAAAAGAATACACAAGAACCCGAAATATTTATTTATTTATTTATTTATTTATTTATTTATTTATTTATTCATTCATTCATTCATTTATTCATTCATTTATTTATTTATTTATAATTATTTATTTTATACATTCTGTCTTTCTATCTTTCTTCCTTTTTTCTATCTTCCTTCCTTTCTTTGTTTTTTTTTTCTTTCTTTCTTTCTTTCTTTCTTTCTTTCTTTCTTTCTTTCTTTCTTTCTTTCTTTATATCTTTGTTTCCCTTTACTTCTTCCTTCCTTACTTTATCTCTCTGTCTCCCTCTTTCTTTATTTCTTGTCTTTATTTGTTTTTTCCTATTTTTCTATCTTTTCCTCACTCTCCCTTCCTTCCTCACTTCATTTTTTCCTTCCTTCCTTCCTTCCTATCACAGTCTCTCACTCTCTCTGTCTTTCTTTTTTCTTTTTTTGTTTATTCCTTTTTTATTACTTTCTCTCAATTTCTCAACAGATATAAATATTTTGAAATAATCCCATGCATTTCATCTGATCACCCTGGAAAAGGCTGAAGTCAATTAAAGCTTAAATTAAAACTCAAACATTTAAATACACTAAACTCAATAAAATGAAAAAAAAATTAAAAATACAATAGAAGCCTGAAAAAAAAGAAACTCTAAATCGCTTTTCTAAGAACCCAACAATTTTTTTTAAAATAACATAGAAATCTAAAAAGAATACACATGAAGACAAAACATCCCTAAAACATTTGTTTGTTTGTTTGTTCATTAATTTTTAATTAATTTTGTATATTTTATGAATTGTGTCTTTTTAACTATGTTTTTATCTGTCTCTTTCTCTTTTTCCCTTCCTTCCTTTTTTTCTTTCTTTCTTTCTTTCTTTCTTTCTTTCTTTCTTTCTTTCTTTCTTTCTTTCTTTCTTTCTTTCTTTCTTTCTTTCTTTCTTTCTTCCCTCTCTCCCTCCCTACATCCCTACCTCATTTCCATCCTCCCTTCCTCCCTCCTTACTTTCTTTCTTCTTTCTTTTTTTGGTTTTTTGTTTATTTCTCTCTCTCTCTCTCCTCTCTCTCTCTCTCTCTCTCTCTCTCTCTCTCTCTCTCTCTCTCTCTCTCTCTCTCTCTCTCTTTCTCTCTCTCTCTCTCACTCTCTTTGTCCCTCCCTCCCTCCTTTCCTCTCTCTCACCTCTCTCTCTCTATCTCTCTCTGTCTCTCTCTGTCTCTCTCTGTCTATCTGTCTTTGAGTTTTGGATACTGCGTTTCTCTGTGTATCAATGGCTGTCTTCTACCTCCCTGTAGAGACCTGTGGAGACCTTCCTGAATTCTACTTTAAAAAAAAAAAAAAAAAAAAAAAAAAAAAGCACCTACCTTTGTCTCAGAATTGCTTGGATTAAAGTCATGGACCAACTTTGCCTGGCAAACCCAAATGATCAAATCACAAATATAAAACCTTTAATGTTTTTTTAGAAAAAAATCAAGTACAAAACAACAACTGTAGTCTCCCGTCCCCAAGCCTGAAACCTGCATGCTCAGTGGTGGAGTGTGCTGCTCAATTATTCTGCCTAGCCCACTGCTGGAGCTTGCTGATTTGCTCTTCCAAAGCCGTCACGTGGTCACCCTGCTACTGGACCCCAAGATTATTATTTGACAGGAATTGGGCCCACTTCCCCTGCTCCATAACTGCGTGCAGAATAGTAAAATTGAGCTTTCATCAGGATGACTGTCTTAGGTCCATTTTTATCTCATACTCTCTAGCCCTTCTTCTCTTCCAGGTTTTTAAGGTGCGTTTCCAGCCTAGAACCCACACATATGGTCATGTGGGTGGAGACAACATTTGGCAAACCAACACAGGACTGAGAAACGGCAGAGGACATTTGGAAGAAGCACTGCTGGTTTGGATATCCATAAAAGAAGAAAATAATTAAAGGAAATTTATACCGGAGAAGGTTGGTATGGGCTAAGTTGAAACAGCATTAACCCAAATGCTAATTTACTTAGTTTCAGCAGTGAAGTTTATCAGGGACTAGGAACTGTTAGGCAATTAGACATAGCTCCCAGAAGCTAAATTTTTAGGCATTAGAAAAGAAAGGATTTATTAAAAAGGGAATTAATGTTCAGGTGAATAAGCCATAGTCAAAAAAATAAATAAATAAATAAAAAATAAAAAAACTGCATCATGAGGAGGGAGGAAAATGTCCTAAAAAGCACAGTTAATTTCAGGAGTGCCATGATTTGTTCTCTCTGGGCCTTATAACAAAAGTACTCTGGCCCCTTTTGTGTGTTGTCTAATGTCTGGTGCACCAATCTGTTCTCAGGTTCAATTCATGTATGTTTGTGTCCAGTCTGTATGAATGAATGTTCTATATTTTATGTTGGATAATAATAATGGTATAAAAAATTTTATCTGTAAAGCCAAGAGCTGCCACGTGCCTCAACCAGGAATTAGTCATATGGCAGGAGGGTCCCTGCTGGAAAACTGTTCGTTTTAGGAAAAAAGGGCGAGTCTACAATCTCTTAGTTTCAGGGTAAAAAAGCTGATAAATAGTTCGTGATTAATGAATTTGACAAATTATATAGTGCTCTTTATTCTATGATTGTAGCTACAAAAATCAATATTCTCTGATTGGTCTAAATATAACTGCTTCATTTGGTGCTTTTTTATTGGAAATGTGTTCTGTGTGTTTTCACAATCAGCTCAAAAGTTGTTGGTTAAGATTAATAATTGTTACATTGCTAAAGATAGTCTTAAATTTCATAACTCAACTTCAGAGTTCTTCTAACATGTGACTTAAGGAAGGCCAAGAGACAGGGTCTCTAAAGATATTTCTGGTTTAAATATTAATGAATGTGGTTTCTATTCTAAAAACTAAAATTTATGATAAGGTTTAAATCAATGGCTCTTTATTAAAGCAGTAAAGCTTACATATATTCATAGGTATTAATTGGCAGCCAAACTTAGTAATATGATAGTAATGCTTCTAATATTATTGATTTTAAAGATGATAAATTGTTTTAAACGTGGGTTTTGTTTTCCCAAGTTTGTAGATATTATCCTAATGTTGCAAAAGAGACTTGAAAATTATGGTTAAAACTGCCAGTGTTCCATTGACTGCAGCTTGCAGTTTGATTGCAAATTTAAGATTTTCTACTCACCCATATATTGTTAATTAAGATTATTACAAGAGTAATCATCCTATAATTGTGCTAATACTTCATACAAAACTTAGACAGAGTTATCTAGCTATGTTTGTCTTTATGCATAGATTAGACCCGCATAAAATCAGTTTGTGAATAGTTGATTCCTGGCAGGAAACTGCAGTTCGGCAATTTTTTCACAACACTAAAGTCAAATAAGCTCATTAAAAAATGGGGATCAGAGCTAAACAAAGAATTCTCACCTGAGGAATACCGAATGGCTGAGAAGCACCTGAAAAAATGTTCAGCATCCTTAATGATCAGGGAAAAGCAAATCAAAACAACCCCGACAGTCCATCTCACACCAGTCAAAATGGCTGAGATCAAAAATTCAGGTGACAGCAGATGCTGGCAAGGATGTGGAGAAAGAGGAACACTCCTCCATTGTTTTGGAATTGCAAGCTTGTACAATCACTCTGGAAATCAGTCTGGCGGTTTTTAGAAAATTGGACATGGTACTACCAGAGGGTACTGCAATACCTCTCCTGGGCATATATCCAGAAGGTGTTCCAACTAGTAAGAAAGAAATATGCTCCACTATGTTTATAGCAGCCTTATTTATAATAGCCAGAACCTGGAACGAACCCAGATGCAGCTCAATAGAGGAATGGATACCAAAAATGTGATACATTTACACAATGGAGTACTACACAGCTATTAAAATGAATGAATTTATGAAATTCCTAGGCAAAAGGTTTGGACCTGGAGGAAATTATCCTGAGTGAGGTAACCCAATCACAAAAGAACTCAAATGATATGTACTCACTGATAAGTGGATATTAGCCCAGAAACTTAGAATACCATAGATATAAGATACAATTTGCAGAACACATGAAACTCAAGAAGAACGAAGACCAAATTGTGGATACTTTGCCCCTTCTTAGAATTGGGAACAAAACATCCATGGAAGGAGTTACAGAGACAAAGTTTGGAGCTGAGACAAAAGGATGGACCATTTAGTGACTGCCATATCCAGGGATCCATCCCATACTCAGCCTCCAAATGCTGACACCATTGCATACACTAGCAAGATTTTGCTGACAAGACCCTGATATAGCTGTCTCTAGTGAGACTACACTGGGGCCTAGCAAACACAGAAGTGGATGCACACAGTCAGCTATTGAATGGATCACAGAGCCCCAAATGGAGGAACTAGAAAAAATAGGAAAGGAGCTAAAGGGATCTGCAACCCTATAGGTGGAACAACATTATGAACTAACAAGTTCCCCGGAGCTCTTACTCTAGCTGCATATGTATCAAAAGATGGCCTAGTGGGCCATCACTGGAAAGAGAGCCCCATTGTTCTTGAAAACTTTATTTGCCCCAGTACAGGGGAAAGCCAGGGCCATGAATTGGGAGTGGGGGGTAGGTGAGTGGGGGGGTAGCGAATAGGGGACTTTTGGGTTAGCATTGGAAATGTAAATGAGGAAAATACCTAAAAAAAAAAAAGAAAACAAAAAATCCTAGACATACACTAAAACCCTGAAAACCTAAAAAGACAAAAACAAGTAAACAAAAACAAAACAGAACAAAACAAAATAAACAAAACAACAAAAAAACTCTAAAACACTCTTCTAAAAAAACTAAGAAACATTTTAAAAAATCCCTACTATTCTAAAAAATAAATAAATAAAAAGAAGTCAAAACTGTCGATAAAATACTGTAAATTTAAAATTTCTTTCTTTTTTTCTTTGTTTCTTTGTTTCTTTGTTTCTTACTTACTTTCTTTCTTCCTCTCTTTCTTTCTTTCATTCTTTCTCTCTCTTTCGTTCTTTCTTTTCTTTCTTTTTCCTTCCTTCCTCCTTCCTTCCTTCCTTTTTCTTTTTCTTCCTTACTTCCTTTCTTTCTTTTCTCTCTCTCTTTCTTTGTTTCTTCCTTTCTTTTCTGTCACTGTTACTTTCTTTTTAACTTCTTTCTCGCTCTGACCTTCCTTTTTTTTTTTTTTGCTTTTTGTTTTGTTTTGTTTTTTTAGTTTTTTTAGAAAGGTTTTCTCTAAGTATCATTGGCTGTCCTGGAATGCACTTTGCAGACCTGACTGACCATGAACTCAGAAATCCAAGACCTCTTTCACTAAAAAGTTGAGAAAAAACGTGTGGATCACCCCTGACTGGCAACCCTAAAATTCTCAAAACCAAAAATAAAACCTTAATTTTTTAAAATCTATTAAAAAACATTCACACACAGACACATACAGACACAAATAGTAAAACCATAAAATATAACCCTAAATCAAAAAAAAAAAAAAAAAGAAAAAAAAACACACTAAAAAGCTTTAAAAATTTCTAAACATACACTAAATCCCTGAAAAATCTAAAAGACAAAAAACAAAAAAATACAGGAAAACCAATATTCTAAAACACTCTTCTAAAAACAATAAAAACCATTTTTTAAAAATCCCTATTCTAAAAAAAATAAAGCCAATAATGTCGATAAAATACATTTATGTATAAATTTCTTTCTTTTTTCTGTTTTTTTATTTATTTGTTTGTAAGTTTCTTTCTTTCTTCCTTTTTTTTCTTTCTTTCATTCATTCATTCTTTCTTTCTTTCCTTCTGTCTTTCTTGTTTGTTTGTTTGTTTCTTTGTTTGTTTTCTTTGTGTGAGGCTGGGTTTCTCTGTGTATACCCTTGAAGTCATGGAAACCAGTCTTTAGACCCATCTGGCCTTGAACTCAGAAATCCACCTGCCTGTTCCTAACCAAGTGTGTGATTGAAGGCATGGAGAACAATGCAGTGGCAACACTAAAATTTTTAAACCCCCAAAAATATACCCCTAAAAATTAAAAGAAAAAAATACTTAAGTGCAAAGAAACATACACACAAAATCAATAAAACAGTAAAATATTGAAAAATGAACTAAACACACTTTCACTTTCTTTCTTTCTTTCACTCTTTCTTTCTCTCTTTCTTGTTTTTTTTTTTTTTTTTTTTTTTTTTTGGGTGTGTGTGTGTGTGTGTGTGTGTGTGTGTGTGTGTTTTGGAGACTAGAATTCTTTGTGTTTACATTGGCAGTCATGGAAATCACTCTGTAGACCAGGCAAGCCTTCAACTTAGAAATCTGCCTGCTTCTGCCTACCAAGTGTAGGATTGAAGGCATCGGTCACCATTGCCTGGAAACACTAAAACTCTTAAAACTGAAAATTAAGACTAAAAATTAAAACAAAACAAATTAAAACAAAACAAAACAAACAAAAAACACAAAAACACAAAACAACAACAACTAAAAAAAAAATCAAGAACACACAGACACACACAGAGAAGTAAAACAGCAGATCTTTAAAAAAATGAACTAACCCGTAATAAGAACCAAAAATCAAGAAAAAGCCCTAAAATCTTAATAAATTCCCACGATAAGAACTAAACAAATTCTAAAACATTTAATGCCAAAAATCTCTAAAATGCTGTTCTAAACACCCTACACACACACACACACACACACACACACACATATATACAAACATACATACATATATATACACACATACACATACATATATATACACACACACATAAATATATGTATATGTATGTATATGTATGTGTATGTTTGTGTATGTGTACGTGTATGTGTATATGTTTGTGTATATGTATGTGCTTATAAAATATGTGTGTGTGAGAGAGTATGTATATGTATTATATATACATATACATATATATGTATATATATATATATATATACATAATGAGGAATCCAAAAATTACCTTTTTTTTTTTTTTTTTTTTTTTAGTTCTTGGAGACACTGTTTCTCTATGTATCCTTGGAGGTCCAGAAATTCACTGTGTAGTCTAGCCTGATAATGAACTAAGAATCCAAGACCTCTGTTTCAAAAGGCTGGTATAAAAGATATGGATCACCACTGTCAGGCAACCTTAAAATCCTTAAACCTCAAAATAAAACCTTACTTTTTTTTTTTTTGAAAAATGCTCAAGAGCACACACAAGTAAAACCCTAAAATATATCCATAAAGGCCCCCCAAAAAAACTCTCTAAAATATTTAAAAAACTAAACATACACTAAAATCCAACAATCATAAACAAAAACAAAAACTGTACAACAGTCTTGTAAGAACACTTAAAAAATAAAAAACCTAATAATATAAAAAACATAATAAAAAAGAACGCAAAAATTTCCATACAATAAGTTTTTTACTTACAGTCTTCCTTCTATCCTTTCTTCCTTTCTATCTTTCTTCCTACTCTTTCTTTTTTCTTTCTTTCTTTTCTGTAATTGTTTTCTTTCTTTCTAACTTTATCTCTCTCTCTCTCTCTCTCTCTCTCTCTCTCTCTCTCTCTCTCTCTCTCTCTCTTAGTTGTTTTTTTTTCTTAAGTTTTTTAGACAGGGGTTCTCTTTGTATCCTTGGCTGTCCTGGAACTCACATTGTAGACTAGCCTGACCATGAATTCAGAAATCCAAGACCTCTGCCTGTAAAATGCTGGGATAAAAGGCATGGGTCACCACAGACTGGCAACAATAAAATTCTTAAACTACAAAATAAATTTTATTTTATTTTTTAAATATTCAAGAACACACACACACACACAGACACACACAAAAAATCATAAAACAGTAAAACATTAAAAACATGAACTAAACTCTAATAAGAACCAAAAATCAAGAAAAAATCATAAAATTCTTAATAAACAAAGAAAAAAAAACACTAAACAGATACTAAAAACCTTAAAGACAAAGATTTCCAAAACGTTGTTCTAAAATCCCAAGAAAACCCGAAAAAAAAAAAAAACCTCTAGAGTTCCAAATATATATATACACATTCAAGAATCCAAGAATGACCCTGAATGTCTTCCCTCCCTGCTCCCCCCGAGCTTGCTTGCTTTCTTTCTTTCTTTCTTTCTTTCTTTCTTTCTTTCTTTCTTTCTTTCTTTTTTTTTTTTTTTTTTTTTTTTTTTTTAGTTTTTGGAGACACGGTTTCTCTGTGTATCCTTTGCTGTCTGGAACTAACTCTGTAGACTAGCCTGAACATGAACTTGGAAATTCAAGACCTCTGTCTCTAAAGTGCTGGAATAAAACTCATGGGTCATCACTGACA
>NW_028227312.1:47500-77500 GCF_978045245.1 Mus caroli | reverse complement strand
TGTTTTGTTTTGTTTTGTTTTGTTTTGTTTTGTTTTGTTTTTGGAGAATGGGTTTCTCTGTGTATCTCTGGCTGTCCTGGACCACCATTTGTAGGCCATGCTGGCCTCAAAATCAAAAATCCACATAACTCTGCCTCCCAAATTCTGGGATTTAATGCATGGGAAACCAATGCCTGGCAATCCTATAACTCTTAACTCTAAAAATAAAACCTAAAAATTTCAAAAAATAATAATAGTGAAAAAATCTAAAAATAAATAAATAAATAAATAAATGATAGATTAATAAATACAAATAAAAGATAAACTATATAATTTTTTTGAAAAAAATCCCCAAAATCCTAAACACCATAGAATTCTAAAAAAAAAAAAAAAAAAAAAAAAAAAAAAACAAACACTAAAAATACACTAAAGTACTGAAAACCAAAAATAAAACTCTAAAACACTTCAAAACTAAAACCATAAACATACACTAAAACATTGAAATCCAAAAAAAAACCCTCTAAAACAATAATCAAAAAGGCCTAAATACCCTTTTAAAAACCCTTAAATTCTAAAAAATAAAAAATAATAAAAAGAAAAAAAAATACATAGAAAGCCTGATATGTCCAAAGAGTCATCATCTTTTCTTCCTTCCTTCCTTTCTTTCTCTTTTTTTTTTCTTTTTTTTTTCTTTCTTTCCTTCTTTCTTTCTTTCTTTCTTTCTTTCTTTCTTTCTTTCTTTCTTTCTTTCTTTCTTTCTTCCTTTCTACCTTTCTTCCTTTCTCTGTGTGTGTTTTTGGAGACTGGGATTCTATGTTTATACCTTGGTAGTCCCAGAAATCACTATTTAGACCAGGATGGCCTACGACTCAGAAATATACCTGCCTCTGCCTACCAAGCCTGAGATTTTAGGCATGGATCACCACTACCTGGCAACACTAATCCTCTTAAACCCCAAAAATATAAAACTTTAATTTTTAAAAAATAATCAAGAACACACACACACACAAACACACACACACACAGACATAAAAACACACACACAAACACACAAAGAGTCAATAAAACAGTAAAACAGTAAAAAATGAACTAAACCCTAATAAGAACCGAAAATCAAGAAAAAATCCTAAAATTCTTAATAAACAAAGAAAAAAAAAAACAAAACAAAACATATACTAAAAACCTTAAAGCCTAAGTTCTAAAAAACGTTGTTCTAAAACCCCAACAAAAACCGTAAAAAAAAAATCTAAAATTCTAAATATATATATATTATTGAGTGTTATCCTAATGCAGTTGCCTCAAATTGCACTTCAGGGGATAAAAGCAGCCATTACTCATTTTGGGAAGGAACCTCATATTCTAATTGTGCCTTATACCTCTGCTCAAGTTCACATCCTGGCAGCAACAACTAACGATTGGGCAGAATTGGTTGCCTCTTGTTCAGGACAAATTAATAATATTTATTCAAAACATCCAATTTTACAGTTTGCCTTAAGCCAAGTCATAGTGTTTCCAGTAGTGACAGCCAAACACCCACGTCCAGATAGGGTAGTAGTGTATACAGATGGATCCAAATCTGTCAGATGTGCATATGTAGTAAATGACCAAGTAACATCTAAACAGTATAATGAGACATCACTCGAGGTTGTAGAGTGTTTGGTGGTTTTAGAGGTCCTTGAAACTTTTCCTGGACCGCCCAATATTGTATCTGATTACTTATATGTGGTTAATGCAGTTAATACGCTTGAAGTTGCTGGCTTAATTAGACCCTCTAGCAAGCTTGCTCATGTTTTTCACCAAATTCAGTCATCCCTGTTACATAGAATTTATCTTTTGTGTATTACTCATGTTAGGGCTTATTCTGGCCTTCCTAGACCTATGTCTCATGGAAATGACTTGGCAGACAAAGCCACTAGAATCGTGGCTGCTTCTCTGTCCTCACAGGCTTTCATAAACGATTCCATGTGATGGTTGAAACATTATGCTGCCATTTCACTTTAACCAGGAAGGAAGCTCATGACATTGTCACCCAATGTCAAAACTGTTAATTTCTGCCTATTCCTCAGGTAGGGATAAACCACCATCAGGCCATTACAGGTCTGGCAAAGGGATGTCACTCGTATTTCCTCCTTTGGAAGAAATCAATATTTACATGTTTCCATTGACACCTGCTCTGGTGTTATGTTTGCTACAGCTTTAACAGGTGAGAAAGCCTCTCATGTTATATAGCACTGTTTAGAAGCATGGAGTGCTTGGTGCAAGCCCACAATTCTTAAAACTGATAATCTGCCAGGATATACCTCTGCTAAATTTCAGCAATTTTGTCATCAAATGGATATCACTCACCTGACTGGCCTTCCTTATAACCCTCAAGGACAAGGCATGGTGTAAGGTGCCCACCGTGCACTCAAGTCTTATTTTATAAAACAAAAGGGGGGAGTTAATGAGACTCTGCCCTCAGTGCCAAGAGTAGCTGTGTCCATGGCACTCTTTACAATTAATTTTTTAATCTTGATGAGCAAGGTCGCTCTGCAGCCGATCGACATAGCTCAGATCCTGATAGACCAAAAGAAATGGTGAAATGGAAGGATGTGTTATCTGGTCTGTGGGAAGGCCCGGATCCTACTTTGTTAAGATCCAGGGGAGCTGTTTGTGTTTTTCAACAGAGTGAAGACAACCCATTTTGGCTTCATGAATGACTCACCCGCAAAATAGTAATCAAGGATGGTGTGGAAGATGCTGACCTCCCGAGGACTGCTCCTGATCCTGACAATGCTGAACTTGTCTCAGGTTCCTAGTATGATGGGCAAACAGAGATGGTCCATTCTCTCGACTTTCCCTAAACCAATGCCAGTTCGCCATGATGCTATAGTTTTTCCAAAATTCTTTACTACTAATAAAACATTAGATTTACCATATCTACCCTACGATCCCACCCGAGCATCATTAAGAGAAAATCGCTCTTTATTAGAACAGGGTTCTTTATGTCATCAAATTAATGGACCAGCAAAATGTATAAACCTCACAGTCCGAGCCTTGGGGATGTTTAATGAGCACCGAGGAGGCTGGGTGAGCACAATCCAAGATAATTCCAAAGCAGATGTAACCATTACATATCGGACCTTACGGCAGGAGGCAATTTGGGTCAATGGTACATTTCCACCACATAACATTTCATACAAAGAATGTCCTCCACAACCAAAAATAGCCCTACATTATAGATTGGAAGATGAAGGGCTGATCTTGCCTTGGTCTGATTGTCAATCCTCCATCACTCGTTAGGCAGACCAGAGTAAAACCTTTTCCTAATCTCCTAACATGTTGGTTGCCCAGAGAATGAATTTATTATGAAAAAGGGACTTTTCATACAGGACTTTACAATGCATCCCTTTCATAGTGGGTGATTTGTGGAGTCAATGGCAGTTGTACAGATCTCAATCCTTTGATCTTTATCCAGGGAGGAGCAGTTGGAAAGGCTTCTTTTACTGGCATCTCCAGATTTGCTCAGTATTGGGGAATACATTGACTCCCTGGACTCTTATGGATATCTAATTATTGAACCCAGCGTAGAGATCACTGGGTTCAATAAAACTTTCGTAAACCAGATTAATTACCCACCTATGCCAGTCTGTGTTTACCCCACTTTCTTGTTTATTCTTTCAAATGATTCATTTGAAGTCTGTTTCAATGATTCTTGTTGGATTTCTCAATGCTGGGATGTAACAAAGGACACCCGTGCCATGGTGGCATGCATCCCTTGTTGGATCCTTGTTCCAGTGGAAACACCCTCCACTATATCCCTGTTTCGACAAAAAAAAAAAAAAAAAAAAAGAGATTTTGGCATTACTGCTGCCATAATCATAGCAATTTCAGCCAGTGCAGTTGCTGCTACAGCTGCAGGGTACACTATGGCTAGTATGGTTCAGTCAGGCACAAAATTAAATCAGCTTTCAGCAGATCTGACTGATGCCATCACTCTCCTAACTTCTGATAGTACCAAGTTAAAGGGAGGGCTGATAAATTTGAATCAGTGTCTTGACCTGGCATAGGAACAGATTGGCATCCTGTACCAGATAGTCCAGTTAGGTTGTGAACGAAAGTTGAATGCTCTGTGTATTACCAGGGTCCAATATGAAAATTTTACTCATTCAGCTAATCTGTCTAGACAGCTTTCCTTGTATCTTGCAGGAAATTCGTCTGAGGGATTCGATGAGAGTCTTGAGGCCCTGAGGGTGGCAGTTTTAAACATCAACTCAATGCGAGTGGACCTTTCATTGACAGAGAACCTCTCCTCCTGGATTTCATCTGCATTTTCTTATTTTAAGGAATGTTTAGGGGTAGGCTTATTTGGTGTTGCCACCTGCTGTGGACATGTGTTCATGCTCTGGTTTACAAGCTTAGAACTCAACAAACAAATGACAAGGTCGTGATAGCTCAAGCACTTGCTGCCATTGAGCAAGGGGCCTCCCCTGAAATCTGGCTATCTATGCTCAAGAATTAGTTGACACTGGTGGCTGACCTCTTTTGTAGAGTTTGCCCTAGGTCATTTAGTAGTTAGTGTCACATAGCACTGCAATATCCAGGGACGGGCAACTTTCCTCATGCACAGATCAACCTAAGACACGGGGCCCAGTTGCGATAGTGTTACCCTATGACGGGAAAGGCTGTGACATTAGAGGAACGACCTAAGACAGGAGCCACAGCGGATGGGCATAATTACACAGACCTAATTCAGCCTCATTTTAATAAAATAAAAAGGGGAAGAAGTGGAGAACCGTGCTGCTAGCAATCGCCATTATAAGATGGTGCTGGTCTCCGCTGTGCCTAATTAGTAAACAAGCCTTGTGCGCAAGGGCAAGAGTGAACTCATGCCTAGTCACTGCCCATCTCGGGGCCTAATAATGGGGTGATAGGAAAGCAACGAATCAGGAGGTGAGAGGCCACATTAGTTGATGAAACGCCATGGCTGAGGGCTATATAAGCAACGCCATTTTACGGGGTCGGGGTCTTACCTCCTGAAGAAGCAATAAAGCTTTTTGCTGCAGAAGAATACGGTTGTCTGAGTTTGTTCTTGCTGGCGAGAACAATAGCTCGGACATTCTTTGTTTCCTTCCTTCCTTCCTTCCTTCCTTCCTTCCTTCCTTCCTTCCTTCCTTCCTTCCTTCCTCCTTCCTTCCTTCCTTCCTTCCTTCCTTCCTTCCTTCCTTTCTTCTTTCTTTCTTTCTGTCTTTCTTTCTGTCTTTCTTTCTTTCTGTTTTTTTTTTTTTTAAGTTTTTTTGATTTTTTGGACAATGGGTTTCTCTTTGTATCCCTGCCAATACTGGACATGCCTCTGTAGAACATGCTGGCCTTGAACTAAGAAATCCAATACTTCTTCCTCTCAAGTGCTGGGATTTAAGGCATGGACCACCACTGCCTGGCAACCCTGAAACACTTAAACTCTCGAATTAACATTTAAAATTATATAAAAAAAAAAAGAAAAGAAAAGAAAAGAAAAGAAAAGAAAAGAAAAGAAAAGATAACTCAAAAATACAAACAAACAAACCAAAAAAACCTTGAAGAAAAAAGATAAAACCTTAAAAAAATGCTTAATAAAACACCCCAAATCCAAAAACACCCTAAAATCATTAAAAAAAGAAGAAACACTAAAAATGCACTAAAAAACTCGAAACAAAAAAAAGTCTAAAACACTTTAATAAATCCCTACAAAAGCCTTAACAAAAACACTAAAACTATAAATAATTAATAATAATGATAATAATAATAATAATAATAATAATAATAATAATAATAATAGAACACAAATTGAACTTAAAACTCTTTTTTTTTCTTTGTTTGTTTTATTTTGTTTTGTTTTGTTTTTAGAAACTGGGTTTCTCTGTTTATCTCTGGCTGTCCTAAAGCACCATCTGTAGACCATGCTGGCCTCGAAATCAAAAATCCACCTAACTGTGCCTCCCAAGTGCTGGGATTTAATGCATGGGACACCACTACCTGGTAACCCTAAAGTTCTTAACTCTAAAAATAAATCCTTAATATTAAAATGATAATAATAATAGCCAAAAACTCTAAAAATAAATAAATAAGTAAATAAATAAATAGATAAACAACTAAACAAATAAATATATAAATACAAATAAAAGATAAATCTTAAAAAAAATTTGAAAAAAAATCCCCAAAATTCTAAAACATTATAAAATTCTAAAACAAAACAAAACAAAACAAAACAAAAAAACAAAAACAAAACAAACCACTAAAAATACACTAACATACTGAAAACTAAAATTAAACTCTAAAACACTCTTTTAAAAGTCCCTACAAAACCATTTACAAAAACACTAAAAGACTACAAAAAATTTTACAACATCCCAAAAATAATATTAAAACTTTTTTGTTTGTTTCCATTTATGTGTTTTGTTTGTTGGTTTATATTTTTGAGTTTTTAGAAACTGGGTTTCTCTGGCTGATCAAGAACTCCCTCTGTAGACCATGCTGGTCTTGAACTCAAAAATCCACCTAACTGTTTCTACAAGGTGCTGGGATTTAGGGCATGGGCCACACTTCCTGGAAACCGTGAAACTCTTAAACCCCAAAAGTAAAACTTTAAAATTAAAAAAGAAGTACCCAAGAACACACAAACAGACAAACATACAAAAAAAAAAAAAGAAAGAAAAGAAAAGAATACCCATAAAGAATATCAAATACAAACAAACAAAAAAACAAAAACTCTAAAATCCTTTTTAAAAAACAGTAAACATACACTAAAACCCTGAAAACAAAAAAAAAAAAAAAAAAAAAAACTCTAAAACAATCATCAAAAGTCCTAAATACCCTTTTAAAAAACCTTAAATTCTAAAAAATAAAAAATAATAAAAAAAGTACACAGAAAGCCTGAAATGTCCATAAAGTCTTTATCTTTTCTTTCCTTCTTTCTCTTTCTCTCTTTCTCTCTTTCTCTCTTTCTCTCTTTCTTTCTTTCTTTCTTTCTTTCTTTCTTTCTTTCTTTCTTTCTTTCTTTCTGTCTGTCTGTCTGTCTGTCTGTCTGTCTTTCTCTCTCTCTCTCTCTCTCTCTCTCTCTCTCTCTCTCTCTTTCTCTCTCTCTCTCTCTTTCTTTGAGTTTTTGTTTTTTTTTCTTTTGTTTTGTTTTTTTTGACTGACTTTCACTCTTATAAAAACCCTACAAAACCCTTTAAAAAACTATTATATATATATATATATCCCAAAATGTTCCTTAAACTATTTTTTTTTTTGGTTTGATTTATTTTGTTTTTGGAGACTTGGTTTCTCTGTTTAGCCCTGGCTATCCTGGAACTCACTCTGGAAACCAGGCTAGCCTTGAACTTAAAAGCCCACCTGCATTTGCTTCCCTAGGACTGGAAATAAAGGCATGGACCACCACTGCCTGGCAAAACTAAAATACTATACCCCAAATGTAAGAACGTAAGATTTTTTTTCTGAAACAAACACACACACACACACACACACACACACACACACACATGCACACAAACCTAAAAAAAAAGGTAAAACACTAAAAAAAAAACCAGAAGCCTAAAAAACAAACATACAAACAAAAAAACAATCCTAAAACCGAAGAGACCCACAATTCCCTTAAAAAATAAAAGAAAGAAGGAAAGAAAGAAAACAGAAAAAAAAAAAAACCACTAAAACCAATAAAACTCTACAATAGTCTTCTAAACACACTACTAACCTTTAAAAAGACGGTAAAATTCTACAAAAATACACAAGGAGCCAAAAATTTCACTAAAACTGTTTCATTTCTTTCTTTTCTGTTTCTTTTTTCTTTTCTTTATATTGTTTTTTGTTTTTTGTTTGTTTGTTTGTTTGCTAACTTTTTTGGTGACTTGGTTTTTCTGAGTATTTCTAGCTGCCCTGGAATTCACTCTGTGGACCATATTGGCCTCGAACTCAAAAATCCTCATACCTCTGCCTCCCAAGTGCTGGGATTTAAGGCATGGCCACCACAGCCTGTCGACCCTGAAACTCTTAAACTCCCCAATTAACACTTAAAATTTAAAAAAAAAAAAGAAAGAAAAGAAAACTCAAAACACACGAAAAAAAAAACCATGGAAAAAAAGATAAAACCTTAAAAAACACATAGTAACACACCAAATCAAAAAACATCCTAAAATCCTTAAAAAAATAAAAATAAAAAACACTAAAAATGCACTTAAATACTCGAAACCAAAAAATCATCTAAAACAGTCTTATAAAAACCCTACAAAAGCCTTAACAAAAAAGCACTGAAATTATAAATAACAACAACAACAACAAGAACACAATAATAATAATAATAATAATAATAATAATAATAATAATAATAATAATAATAATAATAATAATAAACAAGAACACAAAATGAAAATAATTTTTTTTTTGGTTTTTCCTTTTTTGTTTTTTGTTTTTTGGTTTATTGTTTTGTTTTGTTTTGTTTTGTTTTGTTTTGTTTTGTTTTGTTTTGTTTTGGATTTCCCTCTGTAATCCATGCTTACCTTAAATCCTCAAATCAACCTACCTCTGCCTCCCAAGGGCTGGGATTTAATGGATGGGAAACCACTGCCTGCAACACCTCAAAGACTTACTTCTAAATCTAAAACACTCTTCTAAAAACTCTACAAACCCATTTTTAAAAGCTCTAAAATTCTGAATATATATAAATCCCAAAATGATCCTTATAATATTTTTTTGTTTTTATTTATTTATTTATTTATTTATTTATTTATTCATTCATTCATTCATTCATTCAATCATTCGTTCGTTCGTCCGTCCGTCCGTCCGTCAGTCCGTCTGTCCGTCCGTCCGTCCATTTATTTATTTATTTATTTATTTATTTATTTATTTATTTATTGATTTATTTATTTATTTTGGAGACTGGGTTTTTTCTCTATAGCCCTCGCTAACCTGGAACTCACTCTGTAGACCAGGCTGGCCTAGAACTTACAAATCCACCTGCCTCTGCCTCCCAAGGGCTGGGAATAAAGGCATGGACCATCACTGACTAAGAAAGCTGAAACACTTTACCTTCAAAATAAAAAGTTAATTGTTTCTTCAAAAATACAATAAATATATAAATAATAATAATAATAATAATAATAATGATAATGATAATAATAATGATAATAATAATGATAAATATATGAAGGAAAATACTAAAAGAAAACCCTACAGCCAAAAAACAAACAAACAAAAAACCCAAAAACCTAGGAGACCAAAAAAAAGCAACAATAAAAAACCAATAAAACTCTACAATAGTCTTCTAAACACCCTATTAACCCTTTAAAAAACTCTAAATTTCTACAAAAATACATGGAGCCATAAATTTCACTAAATCTGTTTTCTTTCTTTGTTTGTTTCTTTCTTTGTTTCTTTCTTTGTTTCTTTCTTTGTTTCTTTCTTTCTTTCTTTCTTTCTGTCTGTCTGTCTGTCTGTCTGTCTGTCTGTCTGTCTGTGTCTCTCTGTCTGTCTGTCTGTCTGTCTGTCTTTCTTTTTCTTTCCTTCGTTCTTATTGTTTTACTTTTTTTTTTTTCTTCTTTTTTTTCAAGTTTTTGGAGACTGAGTTTCTCTGTGTACTTCTGGCAGTCCTTGAACTCACTCTGTAGACCATGCTGCGTTCGACCTTAACACACTCCAACACACATACACACAAAAACAGAAAAAAATACTAAAACGTTAAAGAAAACCCTAAAGCCAAAAACAAACAAAAACACTCTAAAATCTTTTTTAAAAAGCACTAAACATACACTAAAACCCAGAAAACCAAAATAACCTCTAAAACAATCTTCAAAAATTTGAAAACGCTTTAAAAATCCCTAAATTTCTTAAAAAAAAAAAAGTTACATTGGAAGCCCAAAATATGCATAAAGTAATTTGCTTCCTTCCTTCCTTCCTTCCTTCCTTCCTTCCTTCCTTCCTTCCTTCCTTGCTTCCTTCCTTCCTTTCTTTCTTTCCTACTTTTTCTTTCTTTTTTTTAGATTTTGGAGACTAGGTTTCTTTGTGGATCCCTACCTATACTGGACCTGCCTCTATAAACCATGCTGCCCTTGAACTAAGAAATCCAGTACTTCTTCCTCTCAAGTTCTGGGATTTAAGTCATGGGCAACCACTGCCTGGCAACCCTAAAACACTTAACTCCAACAATAAAACCTTAAAATTAAAATAATAATAATAATAATAATAATAATAAATAAACTCTAAAAAAAACCCAAAAATCCTTAAAAATAAAAGACAGAACACTAAGAAAAAATTGAAAAAACCCAAAACCCTAAAACACCCTAAAAAACTTACAAATAAATCATAAAAAACAATTAAAATACACTAAAATACCAAAAAAACCCTCTAAGATGCTCTTACAAAAAAACCCTACAAAACCCTTTACAAGAAACACTAAAATTCTAAGAAAAACAAACAAACAAACAACAACAACAAAAAACAAAAAGGCAAAAATGTCCATTAATTAATTACCTGAAATTAACTTTTTCTTTCTTTCTTTCTTTCTTTCTTTCTTTCTTTCTTTCTTTCTTTCTTTCTTTCTTTCTTTCTTTCTTCTTTCTTTCTTTCTTTCTTTCTTTCTTTCTTTCTTTCTTTCTTTCTTTATTTTTTTTTTTTTCAGATTTTGGAGACTGGTTTTCTATATGTATCCCTACCTATATTGGACCAGCCTCTGTAAACCAGGCTGGCCTTGAACTAAGAAATCCAATATTTCTTCCTCTCAAATTGCTGGGATTTAAACCATGGGACATCACTGCATGCCTACCCTAAAACTGTTAAGTCCTTCAATAAAACCTTAAAAGTAAAAAAATAATAATATTCAAAAACTCAAAAAAACAAAACAAAACAATAACTAAAACCTTAAAAATAAAAGATAGAACCCTAAAAAAAAGAAAAAACCCAAAACTCTAAAACACCCTAAAAAACTTTTTAAAAAAATCATAAAAAACACTAAAGATACACTAAAATACTCAAAACCAAAAAAAAAAAAAAAAAAAAAACTATAAGATACTGTTATAAAAAAACACTAAAAACCATTTACAAAAAAAAAAAAAAAAAAAAAAAAACCCAAACAAACTAAAATTCTAAAAAATAAGAAAAAAAAAGAAAAAACAAAAAAACAGAAAGGCCAAAATATCCTTTAAGTAATATTCTCTTTTCTTTCTTTCTTTCTTTCTTTCTTTCTTTCTTTCTTTCTTTCTTTCTTTCTTTCTTTCTACTTTCCTTCATTCTTATTATTTTTCTTTCTTTTTTTTTCTTCTTTTTTTTTTTTTTTAAGTTTTTGGAGACTGAGTTTCTTTGTGAACTTCTGTGTGTCCTGGAACTCACTCTGTAGACCATGCTGCCTGCGACCTTAACACACTCCAACACACATACACACAAAAACTCAAAAACATACTAAAACCCCAAAGAAAAATCTAAAGTCAAAAACAGTCAAACAAACAAACAAAAAAACACTCTTAAATCTTTTTTTAAAAAGCACTAAACATACACAAAACCGAGAAGACCAAAATAACCTCTAAAATAATCTTCAAAAAATCCTAAAAACGTTTAAAAAACTCTAAATTTCTTTTAAAAAAAATTACACAGGAAGCCCAAAATATGCATAAAGTAATTTGCTTCCTTCCTTCCTTTCTTTCTTTCCTACTTTTTTTTTTTTTTTATGAGATTTTGGAGACTAGGTTTCTCTGTGGATCCCTACCTATACTGGAACTGCCCCTGTAAACCATGCTGGCCTTAAACTAAGAAATCCAGTACTTCTTCCTCTCAAGTTCTGGGATTTAAAGCATGTTCCACCACTGCCTGGCAACCCTAAAACACTTAACTCCAACAATAAAACCTTAAAATTAAAATAATAATAATAATAATAATAATAATGATAATAAAAACTCTATAAAAACAAAACAAAATCCCTAAAAATAAAAGATAGAACACTAAAAAAAATTGAAAAAACCCAAAACCCTAAAACACCCTAAAAAACTTACAAATAAATCATAAAAAAACACTAAAAATACAATAAATACCAAAAAAACACCCAAACACTCTAAGATACTCTTATAAAAAAACCTACAAAGCTTGCTTGCTTTCTTTCTTTCTTTCTTTCTTTCTTTCTTTCTTTCTTTCTTTCTTTCTTTCTTTCTTCCTTCCTTTCTTTCTTTCTTTTTCTTTCTTTCTTTCTTTCTTTCTTTCTTCTATTTGTTTGTTTATCTATCTATCTATCTATTTTTCTATCTATCTATCTATCTATCTAAATATTTATTTATTTATTTATTGACCTTTTCATGACTGGGTTTCTCTGTGTATCCCCCAAAATAAAAACTTAATATTTTTTTCAAAAATACAATAAATAAATAAATAAATAAAACACTAAATGAAAACTCTAAACGAAACTCTAAAGCCAAACACTAAATGAAAACTCTAAAGACAAAAACAACAACCAAAAAAAAAAACACAACTAAAAACAACACAAAACAAAACAAAAAACCAAAAAAACAATAAAACAAAAAACAAAAACACACGAAAAAAAAAAAATCCCCAGAAAGGCCAAAATATCCATTAAGTAATTTTCTCTTTTCTTTCTTTCTTTTCTTTCTTTCTTTCTTTCTTTCTTTCTTTCTTTCTTTCTTTCTTTCTTTCTTTTTTTCTTATTTTTTTTTCAGATTTTGGAGACTGGGTTTCTATGTGTATCACTACCTGTATTGGATCTGCCTCTGTAAACCAGGCTGGCCTTGAACTAAGAAATCCAACACTGGAACTCACTTTGTTGACCAGGCTGGCCTAGAACTTACAAATCTACCTGCCCCTGCCTCCCAAAGGCTGGGAATAAAGGCATGGACTACGAATGACTGTCAAAACTAAAATGCCTAAAAAGAAAAAACAAAAACAAAAACAACAACAACAACAACAAAAAAACATTAAAAAGTAAAACAATAAACGAAAATCCTGAAGTCAAAAAACAAACAAAAAATCCAAAAACCTAAGAGACCAAGGAAAAAAAAAAAAAAAACAGGAAAAAAAAAAAAACTCACCAATAGTCTTCTAAAGACCCTATTAACCCTTAAAAACACCCTAAATTGCTACAAAAATACACAAGGAGCCAATAATTTCACTAAATCTTTTTTCCTTCCTTCCTTCCTTCCTTCCTTCCTTCCTTCCTTCCTTTCTTCCTTCCTTCCTTTCTTTCTTTCTTACTTTCCTTCTTTCTCTCTCTCTTTTTCTTTCTTTCTTTCTTCTTTCCTTCTTTCTTAATATCTTTCTTTCTTTTTTTTTTTTTTTAAGTTTTGGAGAATGGGTTTCTCTGTGTATTTCTGGCTGTCCTGGAACTCACACTGTAGACCGTGCCGTCTTCAAACTCAACAAACTCAAACACACACACAAACACACACACACACACACCCTAAAAAAAAAAATTCTAAAACCCTAAAGAAAAACCCTAAAGCCCCCCCCAAAAAAACCCTCTAAAACCTTAAAAAAAAAAAAAACTAAACATAAACTAAAACCCTAAAAACCAAAAAAAATCCTCTAAAACAATCTTCAAAAAATCCTGAAAACCTTTAAAAAAAACCTTAAATTTCTTAAAAAACAAAAACAAAAACAAAAATAAAAAAACACAAAGAAAGTCCAAAAGTAGGTGTAAAGTAATAATTTGCTCCCTTCCTTCCTTCCTTCCTTCCTTCCTTCCTTCCTTCCTTCCTTCCTTCCTTTCTTCCTTTCTTTTTTTTTTCTTTTCCTTTGTCGTGACTGGTTTTTTTTGTGTATCCCTATCTGTCCTGGAGCTCACTGTGTAGACTATGCTGGCCTCGAACTCAAAAAATCCTGCCTCCTAAATGTTGGGGTTTAAGGCATGGGCTTGCACTGCCTGGCAACCCTATAACAATTAAAACCCAAATATAAAACCCTAAATTTTTAAAAAAAATAATCAAGGACAACAACAACAAAAAACCCTGACAAATACTCTAAAAAGCTTAAAAAAAAACAAAAAAAAAGAAAAAAGAAAGAAAGAAAGAAAAAGAAAGAGAAAAAGAAAGGCTAAATTCAATCCCAAAACCATAAAATACACGAAAATCCTTAAAAACAAGAAAAACACTAAAAATACACTAAAAGCCTGTAAACAAACAAACAAAAAAAAAACTTCTTAAAACACTCTTCTAAAAATTGTACAAACCCTTAAAAAGCACTTAGAAATCTAAAAAAAAAAAAAAAAAAAAAATACAAACAAAGCCAAAATATCCCTACTAGTTTCTTCCTTCCTTTCTTTCTTTCTTTCTTTCTTTCTTTCTTTCTTTCTTTCTTTCTTTCTTTCTTTCTTTATTACTCTTTTTTTTTTTTTGAGGTTTTCATGACTGGGTTGCTCTGTGTATCTCTGGATGTCCACCTGGAGCTCCCTCTGTAGGCCAGACTGCCATGCACTAAGAATTCCACTATTTCTGCCTCCCAGTTGATGAGAATCGAGGCAAGGGCCACCATTTTGAGTAAAAACTTAAGTCTTAAAATCCAAAAATAAAACCTTATATTAAAAAACTAATAATACTTAAAAACACTGAAATTAAAAAAAAAAAAAAAACTACCAAAAAAAGGCCAAAAAACGCTAAAAGGAAAAAAAAAATTGTAGAGCCTTAAAAAAAAAAAAAAAAAAAAAACAAATACCTAAAACACTCTAAAATATTAAATAAATATAAAAATAAAAACAAACAAACAAAAAAACCCAAAAATTACACTAGAATCCTGAAAGACAAGAAACAAAAAAAACAAAAACAAAAACAAAAACAAAAAACATCAAAACTCTAAAACAATCTTCTAAATAACCTAAAGAAAAACACTAAAATTATTTTAAAAAAAGAAAAAAAAGAAAAAAATATACACAAGAACAACAAAAAGAGCCTAAAAAAATTTTTTTTGAGTTTTTCTGTTTTTGAGTTTTGAGAGACTGTGTTTAGCTATGTACCTCTGGCTGTCCGGCAGCTCCCTCTGTATACTATGCTGGTCTCAAACTCAAAAGTCCACCTACATCTGCCTCCCGATTGCTGGGATTTAAAGCATGTGCCACCATTGCCTGGCAACCATATAATAATCCGCAAATATAAAACCCTAATTAAAAAAAAATCGAGGACAACAACAACAACAACAAAATACCCCTAAGAAATAGAGTAAAATGCTAAACAATAAATAAATAAAATAAAGCCTAAATTAAACCCCCAACCCTAAAGTACATTAAAATCCTTAAAAAATGAGGAAAAACACTAAAAATATTCTAAAAGCCTGACAACCAAAAAAACTCTAAAACACTCTTCTAAAAATTCTTCAAACCCTAAATAATAACCCTAAATTTTAAAAATTCTAAATTAAGTTGCTGGCAACACTAAAACTCTTAAACTCACAATATACAACCCTCGAATTAAAAAGAAAAACTCAAGAACACACACACAAAAACTAAATAAAACAGTAAAGTGCTAAAAAATAAGTCCCTTAAATCTCGTAAGAACCAGAAATCACTAAAACAACCTAAAGTCCTTTAAAAATTATAGAAAAAGCTCTAAACATACACTATAACACTTAAAACCAAACAAAATTCTAAAATACTCTTCTAAAAACCCTAAAACACCTAAAAAAAAACTAATATTAAAAAAAGAACCACACAATAAGCCAAAAATATCCATAAAGTACTTTTCTTTCAGTCTTTCAGTCTTTCCTTTCTTTGTTTTCTTTGTTTCTTTCTTTGTTTCTTTCTTTGTTTCTTTCTTTGTTTCTTTCTTTCTTCTTTCTTTCTTTCTTTCTTTCTTTCTTTCTTTCTTTCTTTCTTTCTTTCTTTCTTTCTTTTTGTGTGTGTGTGTGTGTGTGTTTCCTGACTTGGTTTCTCTGTGTATCCCTACCTGTCCTGGAGATGCTTCTGTAGAAGAGGCTGACCTCAAACTCGGAAATCCACCAGCCTCTGCCTCCCAAGATTGTGATTTAAGGCATGGGCCACCACTGCCTGGCAACTCTAAAACTTTTAAACCCCAAAATTAAAACCCTAAAATTAAAAATAGAAGAAGAAGAACAAGAACCACCACCACCAAAACAGCAACAACAACAAAAAAAAAAAAACCTAAGAAGAACAGAAAAATGCTAAAATAATAAATAAATAAATAAATAAATAAATAAATAAATAAATAAATAAATAAATAAATAATAAAGCCTAAATAAAACCCCAAAACCCTAAAACACACTAAAATGGTTTTTAAAGCCAAAAAAAAAAAAAAAAAAAATTGGCTGGCAACACTAAAGCTCTTAAACTCAAAATATACAAACTTAAAATGAAAAAAATAAAACAAAACTCAAGAACACACTCAAACCCTAAATAAAACACTAAAATGCTTTAAAAAAATCACTTAAACCTATTAAGAACCAAAAATTACTAAAAGACCCTAACATCCTTTTAAAAATATAGAATAAACTCTAAACATATACTAAAACCCTGAATACCAAAGTACCTCAAAAGCATTCTTCTATAACCCTGCAAAACCATTTAAAAAAAACTTAAATTCTAAAAAAAACATGAACACAAAAATAAACATACAACTTTTTGTTTGTTTGTTTGTTTTTGTTTTTTGAGACAGTGTTTCATTGTGGCTGTCCCGGAACTCACTTTGTAAACCAGGCTGACCTCAAACTCAGAAATCCAATACCTCAGCCTCTCTCTCTCAAGTGTGGGATTAAAGGCATGCACCACCACTGTCTGACAAGAGTAAAACATAAACTGCAAAATAAAACTCTAAAATTTTCAAAAAGTCTTTTCAAAAAAAAAATAAAAAACAAAAACAAAACAGAAAAAAAAACTAAAAAAAGTTTTGTAAAACCCTAAAAAGGAACCCGTAAAGCCTGAAAAAAAAAAAAAAAAAAACCAACCCAAAACACCATAAAATCCATTAAAAGAAAAAAAAAAAAAAAAAAAAAACAGAAAGAAAAACCACTAATATACACTAAAACCGTGAAAAAAAAAAAAAAAAAAAAAACTCTGAACACTCATCTTAAAAAATTACACTGAAATTCTTTTCTTTCTTCCTTTCTTCTTCTTCTTTTTTTTTTTTTTTTCATTTTTTCGTTTATGAGACTGGGTTTCTCTGTGTATCCCTGGCTTTCCTGGAAGTCACTCTGCCACATTTCTGGCAAACATAAAACAATGAAACATCAATATTAAAACCCTAAAATTAAAAAAAAATATATTCAAGCAAAACAACAAAAACTCTTCTAAAAACACTAAATTCCTCAAAAAAAATAAAAATAAAAAAAATAAAAATAAAAAAACTAAAATTCTAAAGAACATACATCAAAAGCCAAAAAATGTCCCTAAAATTCTTTTCATTCTTTCTTCCTTAAATTCTAAAAAAACATGAACACAAAAATAACCATAGAATTTTTTTTTTTTTTTTGAGACTGGGTTTCTCTGTGTATGATTGGCTACACCTAAACCCTGAACTCCCCTCAATAAAATCCCTAAATATTTGTAAAAAAAAATAAAATAAAATATCTTAAAACCCTGAATAAGAACATGAAACCCTAAAAAGAACCATAAGAACCTAAAAAAACCCCTCAAAATTCTTTAAAAATACTCAAAAATCCTAACAAAAAGACCAAAAAAAAACCCATAAAACCTTAAAAAAGGTCCTGAAACAATTAAAGAAATCCCTCAAGACTTAAAAAAAAAATTAAAGAAAGTCCTTTAAAAAAACCTGAAAAGACCCTAAAAACCTAAAAAAGAAAACATTGATATTTTAAAAAATCAACAAAAACACTTTAAAAAAAAAAACTATAAAATTATTTAAAAAAAAGAACCTAAAAGGACCTAAAACCCTAGCAAAATATCCCAAAATTCTAAAACAACAACAAAAAACACTACAAGGACTGAGAAACCCAAAAACGCTAAAAAAAAAAAAAAAAAAAAAAAAAAAAAAAAAAAAAAAAAAAAAAAAATCAACAAAAAAACAACAACAAAAAAAAATCCCTTAAAAAATAATAATAAAACCTAAAAAATTCCTAAAATCCTTTAAAAACCCTAAAAAACCCTAAAATACCTTAAAATCTAAAAGAAATCAAGAAACTTCAAAAAAAAAAAAACATAAAATTGAATCTCAAAAACACCTAAGACCCTAAAACACAATAAGACCCCAATTTTTATTTTTTTTTTTGTTTTTTGGTTTTTGGTTTTTTTTTTTTTTTGGTGGCTAATAGTTCTTAATACTTTTTTTTTAATTAGGTATTTTCTTCATTTACATTTCAAATGCTATACCAAATATCTCAAATACCCTCCCCCCCAGTCCCCTACCAACCCACTCCCACCTCTTGGCCCTGGCATTCCCCTGTACTGAGGCATGTAAAGTTTGCAAGACCAATGGGCCTCTCTTTCCTCTGATGGCCAAAATTTTTTAAAATCATAAAAAACCTAAAAACCCTAAATAAAAACACTAAGGACTTCAAAAATCACCCTCAAAACCCTAAAATATCTAAAATACTTAAAACACCCTAAAATTAACCTAAAACCTAAATAAATAAATAAATAAATAAATAAATAAATAAATAAATAAATAAATAAAAAAGAAAGAAAGAAAACCCAGAAAAACCTTAGGTTCTTTAAACAAACACCAAAAGATCCCTAAAAAGCTAAGTACAAAAACAAAAAGAATAGAAATAAAATAAAGCAAAACAAAAAAAAAATAAAATAAAATAAAATAAAATAAAACAAAAAACCCTAAAATACTTTTTTTTTTTTTTTTTTTTGGTTTTTGGAGACTGTTTCTTTTTGTAGCTCTAGCTTTCCTGGAACTCACTCTCAAGACCAGGCTGGCCTCAAACTCAGAAATCTGTCTGCTTCTGCGTCCCAAGTGCTGGGATTAAATGTACGGGCCATCACTGCCCGGCAACCCTAAAATACTTAATAAACACTTTTTAAAATAAAAAAAACTACAATTCAAAAAAAAAAAAAAAAAAGCAAGAAATCTTATAAGACCCCCAAAAATTCTAAACCCCTAAAAATTGCCCGAAAATTCAACAAAACCTCAAGAACCCTAAAAAGACCCCAAAAATTATAAAACCATAAAAAAGACCCTATGGCATTAAAAAATTGCCCAAACACTGAGAAAAATCCTAAAATCATCTTTTAAAGGAAAGAATCCTTAAGAAAATAAAATAAAAGCATAAAATGAAATAAAAATAAAATCCTTAATAAAAATATTTTAAAAACGTAAAAAAACCCTCAAAAATTCTAATTTTTTAATAACCCTTAAACAACTTAAAATAATATTAAAAAATCTCTAGAACCCTAAAAAGACACAAAAAATCCTTAACCTTAAAAAACCATACAATGTTAAAAGTGATCCTTCTAGAAACCTAAAAAGCTGTAAAACTAAAGCTCAAAAATCTAAAAATAAAAACTTAAAAAAAAATTGTTAGAAAAACCATAAACGAACCCTAAATTACTAAAACACCCTAAAATCCTTTTTAAAAAACTAAAAAAATGCCCTAAAACACTAAAAAAAATCAACCCTGAAAAAATCAAGAACTCTAAAAAGATTGTGCCAGAATTCCTAAAACCATAAAAATCCTAAATTAAAAAAAAACCACCTTAAAAATATATCAAAACCCTGAAACTCTAGAAAAACCCTAAATTCCTATAAAAAAAAATTCCTACAAAACCTTAAACTTCTAAATGAAATCTTGAAACCCTAAAAAGAATCCTAAATCCCTAAAAAAAAAAAAACCCTTAAAAGTATTGTTATAAAAAAAACCTCAAAGACCCTTAAAACCCTAAAACTCTAAAACGAAAATTGAACCTGAAACCATTAAAAAGAACCAACCAACCAAACAAACAAACAAAAACCTAAAAATTTTTTTAAAAATTTAAAAAATCCTTTGAAAAAAAACCTAAAAAGACCCTAAAACATTAAAAGCATACAAAGAAAACCTTGAAGCTTTAAGAAATCAAAATAAAAAAGTATAATATTCTAAAAAAATTAAAAATAGGACCTAAAATAACATAAAATACTTAAAAAAAAGAAAATTATTGCCAAAATTATAAAACAAAACAAAACAAAAAATAAAACAACCCCCCCACAAAACAACAACAACAACAATCAAAATTCTAGAACCCTAAAAAGACTCAGAAAACACTAAACTACCCCCAAAAAGCAGGACCTAAAGCATTAAAAAAATAATAAAATAAAACCTAAAAAAATATTCCTAAATTCCTTCAAAAAGATCTTGTTTAAAAGAATCCTTAGAATCCTTGTTTAAAGATTCTAAGTTTTTTTAGAGTTTTCCTTTTTTAAGGTTTTTGATTTCTTTTAGAGTGTGTGTTTGTGTGTGTGAGACCCTAAAACCCTAAAAGACCTTAAAATCTAGAAGAAATCAAGAAACTTAAGAAACGTTTAAAAACCCTAAAAATAAACCTCAAAAACCGCTGACTCTAAAACTCACACACACACACACACACACACACACACACACACACACATATACACACACACACACACAAACAAATTTTTTTAATATCATAAAAAATTCATAACCTTACATAAAATCCCTAAGGCCCTCAACACCTGCAAAACCCTAAGAATTCTAAAAAACTAAAAAAAAAAAAAACTCTAAAAGAAACCAAAAACCTTAAAAAAAGAAAACTCTCAAAAACCTTAGAATCTTTAAACAAACACTAAAAGAGCCCTAAAAAGCTAAGAAAAACCAAAAACCCTAAAATACTTAATAAACACATTTTATAAAAAACCTTAAATTCAAAAAAAGCAAGAACACCAAAATGACACTAAAAAATTATAAAACCATAAAAATGTCCTAAAATTCTACAAAACTTCAATAACCATAACAAGACCCTAAAAACCATAAAGCCATAAAAACAAAACAAACAAACAAACAATACAAAAAAAAAATCTCCCTAAACTCTAGAAAACCCTAAAATTGAAAGAACCTAGTGGTGAAACTGAAAGACCCACAACGTGAGGACTCCCCCACGTTTTGACTCAGGAGAGGCGACACCCCAAAATCACCCACAAGAAACGATCTTGCTGCAACTTGCAAGAGGATTTTTATTCGAGAGCGTTCTTGGGCCCATGGTCATACACCACGCAGGGGTAGAGGACCATGGCGCCCCGAGTAGCTGTATAAGGGGGTATTTAAAGGAAGAAACCACAACTCAAGGAAGTGGGAAGGGCGTTGTTGGAAAAATACCAAAGATACCAGTTAAGAGTCATAAGGAAGTGTAAAGTCACAAGAGTCACAGAGAATACCTGGTAATTGTTTTGGTTAACTCTCAGTTTCTAAGAGCCCCTAACAATAGCACATTTGCATGGCAGTTTCCGGCGTTGGTCAGGGTGACTGTCTTTGAATGAACACTCTTTGAACTCAGGAAGCAGGTAGATGGAGGAAGGAATGTCGCTATCAAGGTATGATTAGCATACCTTGGAGCAATGAGTCACAAAGGTTACATTCCCAAGCCTCGACCTAAAGGCCTAGAATTTTGTTACTTCTTCAAAACCCCCAACTCCGGATTCTGCATGCACCCAAGAATCAGGAACAGAACACAACACCTTGATGTAACAATACGAGGTATTTTAATGGCAGTGTTCTGGGTTGAAACGTACCTCACAGAGGAGACAGTGGATTCGACCACGAGGCTTGGAACCTAGGGATTTTTATAGAAAAGGAGTGGGGCTGGGGGAGGAATTGGCGCGGTTTCACATGATTGGTCCATTTAAACATCAGCAGCCTGGTAACATTTAACTTAGGTCAGAGGGGTGGGAGATACGGAGGCGACGGGCCTGCTCGGGCATGTCCTGGTCTGTTCTGCTATGTTCTCAGCCCCATGTTTCAAAGCTCACAAACAATTCTTTGGGTTCTTTGACATATATTACATGAATCACAGGTCTCAAGTTTTATTTCCGTTCAAAATCATTTTTTTAATGAAAGAACCTTTTTTTTAAAAACCCTACCTAAATTATCAAAAGAACTTTAAAAAACTAAAAAAAAAAAAAACAAAAAAAAAACTAAAATTCTAAACAAACCTCAAGAACTCTAAATTATTTTTAAAAACCCTAACCCCTAAAACAACCTAAAATAAATAAAATAATCTCTAGAACCCTAAAAAGACACTAAAAACTCCAAAAACTTGGAAAAAAAAAGTTTCTAGGACCATAAAAAATAAATAAATAAATAAAAACAGAAAACCCTAATGTCCCTAAAATCCCAAAAAAACTAAAAAAACATAATATTCTTAAAAAAAACACATAAACAAACCCTAAAACACTAAGACACCCTAAATCCTTTCAAAAACAAAAACAAAAAACCCTAAAACACTAAAAAAAAAACTTATAATTCTGAAAAAGTAAAGAACACTAAAAAGACACCAAAAAATCCCTAAAACTATAAAAAACCTAAAATCCTTAAAAAAAAAAAGCTAAAAAATACAACAAAACACTAAAATCCCCAGAAAACCTAAAACACTCTGAGAAAATACTTACAAAACCTTAAAACCCTAAATAAAAACCTGAATCCATAAAAAGACTACTAAACCTCTTACAAACGCTAAAATTAAAAAAAAAAAAACAACAAAAAACAAAAAACAAACAAACAAAAAAAACTAAATGTCCTAACATTCTGAAAAAAAAAAACAAAACCTCAAGAACTCTAATTAAAAAAAAAAAAAAGAAGTAAAACCCTTAAAAAACTTAAACATAATAAAAATAAACTCTAGAACACTAAAAAAGGCACTAAAAAAGGCCTATGACTGAAAAAACAAAATAAAACAAAACAAAAACAAAAACAAAAAATAACCCTATATTGCAAAAGAAAAAAAAAAAGAAAAAAAAACTTCTAGAACACTAAAAAACCCATAAACATTATTAAAAAAAAACAAAAGACAAAAAAACAAAAACAAAAAAACAAAAAAACTAATGCTCCCAAAATACAAAAAAAACATAAAATTCTTAAAAAAAAAACCATAAATGAACCCTAAAACACTAACACACACTAAAATCTTTTAAAAGAAACAACAGACCTCTAAAACACTAAAAAAACCCTATAATTCTGAAAAACACATGAACACTAAGAAGATCCCCCAAAATTCCTAAAGCCACACATACCCTAACATCCTTAAAAAAAAAAAAAAAACTACTAAAAACTACACCAAAACCCTACAACCCCCAAATCTTAAAATACTCTAAACATACCTAAAAAATTTTAAAACCCTAAAAACCTGATAATCCCAAAAGAATACTAAACCTCTAGAAAAAAACCCATAAAATTCAAAAAAAAACTTGAAAAACCCTAAAAAGACAATAAAAACCCGAAAACCAAAATTAGACAACCTGAAACTGTTAAAAACAAAAACAAAAACAAAAACAAAACAAAAAAAAAACAAAAAACAAAAAACAAAAAACTTAGACTTACAAAAAAATCTTTAAAAAAAAACAAACATGAAAAGAACCTAAAAAGTAAAAAAATAAACAAACAAAAAACAAACAAACAAAAAAAACCTGAGGCTTTAAAAAAATCAACAAAAATCGTACAAAAAACTCTAATACTCTAAAAAGAGCAAGAAAGGCCTAAAACCATAAAACAAAACAAACAAAAAAACAAAAAAAAAAAAAACGAAAAACAAAACAATACAAAACAAAACCAAAATCTAAGATCTGAAAAAAAATCGCAAAAAAAAAACTGAAAAAAAAAACTTAAAATCTTTTAAAAACTTTAAAAGAACCCCAAAACCTTAAAAAAACCCCAAAACCCTAAAATCCTTAAACAATCCCTAAAACAGGTGCAAAAAAATAAATTTTTTTAAAAATAGTTAACATGTATTTTTAAAAACCTAAAATTCTAAAAATACAAAGAAAACACAAGAACTCTAAAAAGACCCTAAAAATTCTAAAACCATAAAAAATCCTAAATTCTACAACTCTCGAACCCTAAAAATACCCTAAAATCCATAAACCCCCTTTCAAAAAAACAAACAAAAACCCCACGAAAGACCCCTTCAAACCTATGGACTTAAAAGAATCGCCAAAAAACATGAAAAACCCTAAACTCATTTAAAAACCCTAACAGAACCCTATAAATACTTTTAAGAATCCCTAAAAGACTTAATAAAAACTAAAAGAAACCCTAAAATTCCAAAAAAAAAACACCAAAATTCTAAAAAAAAAAATCCCTCAAGAACAGAAAAAAGATTCAAAAAACACCAAAACCCTAAAAATGGACCTCAAATCCTAAAATCCTTTAAAAAAACAAACCCAAAAATACATCAAACCCCTGAAAAATAAAAAATAAACAAACATTAAACCCCGTAAAAATTCCTACTGCAAGATCATACCCACCCTTAGAAACAACAAAACCAAGAAGAAAATCCTGACTTCACTGCCACTTCCGGTCATTCTGAAGCCACTTCCTGTAAAGACAGGGTCACTTCCGTTCACTTCTAGTCATGATGTGGCCGCTTCATTAGACAACATGCTCACATTTAACAACAGGGTCACTTCCGGTTAGGCTATGGCTACTTCCTGTCACCATGCAGCCACTTCCTGTCCTGGTATTCTCATATCTGGTCACAGAATGGTCACATACCATCGTGGTGGAGTCACTTCCTGAATCTATATTATGTGTATGGAATATAAAATATTTTATATATGTAAATTTTTGATTTTTTATATTTATCAGCTTTTTTACAAAACTTTAAATTGACACCTATATCCACATATGTTCATTTATATATTGAAATTTATGTATATATCATATATTTATCAATACTAATATACATAGTGCATTTATGTTAATATCTATATTATGTTATAGATATAACATAAATAATATAAACAGTATGGGTATATATTTATGTATATATCATATATAATTTTCCTGTGTGTATATAAAATGTATATGCCAGATACATAACAATATATAATTATATATGATATATTAAAATACTTATATATGTAGCATATGATTAATTTAAATGCATTATATATTTATAAGTATTTTATATAAATATATGTGAAGTATACAGATATTTCATTTACTAAATATATATATACATATATATATGATTAATATAATTAAAATATATAAAATATGTATAAATTTATACATATATACATACTTTATATATGAGCTTAGTACCTGCCATTTTAGTGTCCTGTGCATATGAATGATGTCATATATACATTATATATTATGTGATGTATACATTATATATGGTATAATATAAACACTATTTACATATAGGTATATCTGTATATTTAAGTATGTATATATTAATAATAACATTAATCATCATCATCATTATTATTATTTATAGTTTTAGTGTTTTTGTTAAGGCTTTTGTAGGGATTTAAAAAACTGTTTTAGACATTTTTTTTGGTTTCGAGTATTTTAGTGCATTTTTAGTGTTTGTTCCTTTTTTTAATGATTTTAGGTTTTTTTTTCATTTGGGGTGTTTTATTAAGTATTTTTTTAAGGTTATATTTTTTTTTCAGGGTTTTCTTGTTTATTTGTGTTTTTGGTTTTCTTTTCTTTTCTGTTCTTTTCTTTTCTTTCCTTTTCTTTTCTTTTCTTTTTTTTTTTTTTTTTTTTTTAATTTTAAGTGTTAATTCGGGAGTTTAAGAGTTTCAGGGTTGCCAGGCAGTGGTGGTTCATGCTTTAAATCCCAGCACTTGAGAGGAAGAAGTATTGGATTTCTTAGTTCATGGCCAGCATGGTTTACAGACGCATGTCCAATTTTGGCAGGTATACAAAGAAAAATCCATTGTCTAAAAACTCAAAAAAAAAAGAAAGAAAGAAAGAAAGAAAGAAAGGAAGGAAGGAAGGAAGGAAGGAAGGAAGGAAGGAAGGAAGGAAGAAAGAAAGAAAGAAAGAAAGAAAGAAAGAAAGAAAGAAAGAAAGAAAGAAAGAAAGGGAAGGAAGAAAGATAATAGGGTAACCTTATTGCAACTGGGCCCCGTGTCTTAGGTTGATCTGTGCATGAGGAAAGTTGCCCGTCCCTGGATACCGCAGTGCTATGTGACACTAACTACTAAATGACCTAGGGCAAACTCTACAAAAGAGGTCAGCCACCAGTGTCAACTAATTCTTGAGCATAGATAGCCAGATTTCGGGGGAGGCCCCTTGCTCAATGGCAGCAAGTGCTTGAGCTATCACAACCTTGTCATTTGTTTGTTGGGTTCTAAGCTTGCAAAACAACCAGAGCATGAACCCAAGTCCACAGCAGGTGGTAACACCAAATAAGCCTACCCCTAAACATTCCTTAAAATAAGAAAATGCAGATGAAATCCCAGAGGAGAGGCCCTCTGTCAATTACAGGTCCACTCGCATTGAGTTGATCTTTAAAACTGCGACCCTCAGGGCCTCAAGACTCTCATCGAATCCCTCAGAACAATTTCCTGCAAGATACAAGGAAAGCTGTCAAGACAGATTAGCTGCATGAGTAAAATTTTCATATTGGACAATGGTAATACACAGAGCACCCAACTTTCGTTCACAACCCAACAGGACCATCTGGTATAGGACACCTATCTGTTCCTATGCCTGGTCAAGGCACTGATTCAAATTTATCAGCCCTCCGTTTAACTTAGTACTAGCAGAAGTTAGGACAGTGATGGCATCAGTCAGATCTGCTGAAAGCTGATTTAATTTTGTGCCTGACTGAACCATACCAGCCATTATGTACCCTGCAGCTGTAGCAGCAGCTACACTGGCTGAAATTGCTATAATTATGGCAGTAGTAATGTCAAAATCTCTTTTTTTGTCGAAACAGGGATATGGTGGAGGGTGTTTCCTCTGGAACAGGGATCCAACAAGGTATGCATGCCACCATGGCACGGGTGTCCTTTGTTACATCCCAACATTGAGAAATCCTACAAGAATCATTGAAACAGACTTCAAATGAATCATTTGAAAGAATAAACAAGAAAGTGGGGTAAACACAGACTGGCATACGTGGGTAATTAATCTGGTTTACGAAAGTTTTATTGAACCCAGTGATCTCTACGCTGGTATTAGTTTATCCATAAGAGTCCAGGGAGTCAATGTATTCCCCAATACGGAGCAAATCTGGAGATGCCACTAAAAGAAGCCTTTCCAACTGCTCCTCCCTGGATAAAGATCAAAGGATTGAGATCTGTACAACTGCCATTGACTCCACAAAGCACCCACTATGAAAGGGATGCATTCTAAAGTACTGTATGAAAAGTCCCTTTTTCATAATAAATTCCTTCTCTGGGTCAGCCATCATGTTGGGAGATTAGGAAAAGGTTTTACTCTGGTCTGCCTAACGAGTGATGGAGGATTGACAATCAGACCAAGGCAAGATCAGCCCTTCATCTTCCAATCTATAATGTAGGGCTATTTTGGGTTGTGGAGGACATTCTTTGTCTGAAAAGTTAAGTGGTGGAAATGTATCATTGACCCAAATTGCCTCCTGCCGTAAGGTCCGATATGTAATGGTTATATCTGCTTTGGAAGTATCTTGGATTGTGCTCACCCAGCCTCCTCGGTGAACATTAAACATCCCCAAGGCTCGGACTGTGAGGTTTATACATTTTCCTGGTCCATTAATTTGATGACATAAAGAACCCTGTTCTAATATAGAGTGATTTTCTCCTAATGATGCTCGGGTGGGATCATAGGGTAGATATGGTAAATCTAATATTTTATTAGTAGTAAAGAATTTTGGAAAAACTATAGCATCATGGCGAACTGGCATTGGTTTAGGGAAAGTCAAGAGAATGGCCCATCTCTGTTTGCCCATCATACTAGGAACCTGAGACAAGTTCAGCATTGTCAGGATCAGGAGCAGTCCTTGGGAGGTCAGCATCTTCCACACCATCCTTGATTACTATCTTGCGGGTGAGTCGTTCTGGAAGCCAAAATGGGTTGTCTTCACACTGTGGAAAAACACAAACAGCTCCCCTGGATCTTAACAAAGTATGATCTGGGCCTTTCTCCAGACCAGATAACACTTGCTTCCATTTCACCATTTTCTTTGGTCTATCAGGGTCTGAGCTGTGTCGATAGCCTGCAGAGGGACCTTGCTAGTCAAGATTCAAAAAATTAATTGTAATGAGTGCCATGGAGACAGCTACTCTTGACAGTGAGAGCAGAGTCTCATCAACTCCCCCCTTTTGTTTTATAAAATAAGACTTGAGATTACGGTGTGCACATTCCACCATGCCTTGTCCTTGAGGGTTATAATGAAGGTCATTCAGTTGAGTGATATTCATTTGATGACAAAATTGCTGAAATTTAGCAGAGGTATATCCTGTCAGATTATCATTTTTAAGGATTGTGGGCTTGCCCCAAGCACTCCATGCTTCTAAAAAGTGTTGTATATCATGAGAGGCTTTCTCACCTGTTAAAGCTGTAGCAAACATAACAGCAGAGCAGGTGTCAATGGAAACATGCAAATATTGATTTCTTCCAAAGGAGGAAATACGAGTGACATCCCTTTGCCAGACCTGTAATGGCCTGATGCCTCGGTGGTTTACCCCTACATGAGGAGTAGGCAGAAATTAACAGTTTTGACATTGGGTGACAATGTCATGAGCTTCCTTCCTGGTTAAAGTGAAATGGCAGCATAATGTTTCAACCATCACATGGAATCGTTTATGAAAGCCTGTGAGGACAGAGAAGCAGCCACGATTCTAGTGGCTTTGTCTGCCAAGTCATTTCCATGAGACATAGGGCTAGGAAGGCCAGAATAAGCCCTAACATGAGGAATACACACAAGATGAATTCTATGTAACAGGGCTGACTGAATTTGCTGAAAAATATGAGCAAGCTTGCTAGAGGGTCTAATTAAGCCATCAACTTCAAGCGTATTAACTGAATTAACCACATAAAAGGAATCAGATACAATATTGGGTGGTCCAGGAAAAGTGTCAAGGACCACTAGAACCACCAAACACTCTAAAACCTCGGGTGATGTCTCATTATACTGTTTAGATGTTATTTGGTCATTTACTACATATGCACCTCTGCCAGATTTGGATCCATCTGTATACACTACTACCCTATTTGGAAGTGGGTATTTGGCTGTCACTACTGGAAACACTATGACTTGGCTTAAGGCAAACTGTAAATTTGGATGTTTTGGATAATGATTATTAATTTGTCCTGAACAGGAGGCAACCAATTCTGCCCAATCATTAGTTGTTGTGCCAGGATGTGAACTTGAGCAGAGGTATAAGGCACAATTAGAATAGGAGGTTCTTTCCCAAAATGAGTAATGGCTGCTTTTATCCCCCAAAGTCCAAATTGAGGCAACTGCATTAGGATACCACTCAATAATATATATATATTTAGAATTTTAGATTTTTTTTTACGGTTTTTATTGGGGTTTTAGAACAACGTTTTTTAGAACTTTGGCTTTAAGGTTTTTAGTATTTTTTTTTCTTTGTTTATTAAGAATTTTAGGATTTTTTCTTGATTTTCGGTTCTTTTTAGGGTTTAGTTCATTTTTTTAATGTTTTACTGTTTTATTTGACTCTTTGCGTGTGTGTGTGTGTGTGTATGTCTGTGTGTGTGTGTGTGTGTGTGTTTGTGTGTGTGTGTGTTCTTGATTATTTTTTAAAAATTAAAGTTTTATATTTTTGGGGTTTAAGAGGTATAGTGTTGTCAGGCAGTGGTGATCCATGCCTTAAATCTCAGACTTGGTAGGCAGAGGCAGGTGTATTTCTGAGTCTTAGGCCATCCTGGTTTAAATAGTGATTTTCGGGACTACCAGGGTATACACATAGAATACCAGTCTCCAAAAACACACACAAAGAAAGGAAGAAAAGAAAGAAAGAAAGAAAGAAAGAAAGAAAGAAAGAAAGAAAGAAAGAAAGAAAGAAAAAAAAGAAAAAGAGAAAGAAAGAAAGGAAGGAAGGAAGAAAAGATGATGACTCTTTGGACATATCAGGCTTTCTATGTATTTTTTTTTCTTTTTTTTCTTTTTTATTTTTTAGAATTTAAGGTTTTTTAAAAAGGGTATTTAGGCCTTTTTGA
>NW_028227312.1:15000-42500 GCF_978045245.1 Mus caroli | reverse complement strand
AAGAAAGAAAGAAAGAAAGGGAAGGAAGAAAGATAGAAAGGAAGGAAGAAAGAAAGGAAGGAAGGAAGAAGCAAGAAAGGAATAAAGACTGTAAGTAAGAAACTTAATTTATGGAAAATTTTGCATTGTTTTGTACTATTTTTTTAAAGCGGTTTTTGAAGAGCGTTGTATAATTATTAGGTTTTTTTTTTTGATTTTAGTGTATGTTTAGTGTTTTGTTATCATTTTAGAGAGTTTTTTTGGAGGCCTTTATGTTTATATTTTAGGTTTTTACTATTTGTGTGTGTGTGTATGTTCTTGAATATTTTTTTTTTTAATTTTAGGTTTTTTGGTGGTTTAAGGATTTTAGGATTGCTGTCAGTGATGACCCATGAGTTTTATTCCAGCACTTTAGAGACAGAGGTCTTGGATTTCCAAGTTCATGGTCAGTCTACAGAGTGAGTTCCAGACAGCCAAGGATACACAGAGAAACCGTGTCTCCAAAAACTAAAAAAATAATTAAAGAAAGAAAGAAAGAAAGAAAGAAAGAAAGAAAGAAAGAAAGAAAGAAAGAAAGAAAAAACTCGGGGGGAGCGGGGAGGGAAGACATTCAGTGTCATTCTTGGATTCTTGAATGTGTGTGTATATATATATATATATTTGGAACTATAGAGGTTTTTTTTTTCGGGTTTTCTTGGGGTTTTAGAACAACATTTTGAAAATCTTTTTCTTTAAGGTTTTTAGTATCTGTTTAGTGTTTTTTTTTTTTCTTTCTTTATTAAGAATTTTAGGATTTTTTTCTTGATTTTTGGTCCATATTAGAGTTTAGTTCATGTTTTTAATGTTTTACTGTTTTATGATTTTGTGTGTGTGTCTCTGTGTGTGTGTTCTTGAATATTTAAAAAATAAAATAAAATTTATTTTGTAGTTTAAGAATTTTAGTGTTGCCAGTCTGTGGTGACCCATCCCTTTTATCCCAGCATTTTAGAGGCAGAGGTCTTGGATTTATGAATTTATGGTCAGGCTAGTCTACAGTGTGAGTTCCAGGACAGCCAAGGATACAAAGAGAACCCCTGTCTAAAAACTTTAAAAAAATTTAAAAGAGAGAGAGAGAGAGAAAGAGATAGTGAGAGAGAGAGATAGTGAGTGAGAGAGAGAGAGAAAGTTAGAAAGAAAGAAAAAATTACAGAAAAGAAAGAAAGAAAGAAAGAAAGAAAAAAAGAAAGAAAGAAAGAAAGGAAAAAGAAAGAAAGAAAAAAGAAAGAAAGAAAAAAGAAAGAAAGAAAGAAAAAAGAAAGGGTAGGAAGAAAGATAGAAAGGAAGAAAGGATGGAAGAAAGACTGTAAGAAACTTATTGTATGGAAATTTTTGAGATATTTTTATTATGTTTTTTATAATATTAGTTTTTTTATTTTTTAAGTGTTCTTACAAAACTGTTGTACAGTTTTTGTTTTTGTTTTTGATTGTTGGATTTTAGTGTATGTTTAGTCTTTTTTTAATATTTTAGAGAGTTTTTTTGGGGGGCCTTTATGGATATATTTTAGGGTTTTACTTGTGTGTGTTCTTGAGAATTTTTCAAAAAAAAAATAAGGTTTTATTTTGAGGTTTAAGGATTTTAAGGTTGCCTGACAGTGGTGATCCATATCTTTTATACCAGCCTTTTGAGACAGAGGTCTTGGATTCTGAGTTCATTATCAGGCTCGTCTACACAGTGAATTTCTGGACCTCCAAGGATACATAGAGAAACGGTGTCTCCAAAAACTAAAAAGAAAATATATATATATAAATATATATATACACACATATATATATATATATTTATTTATATATATATAAAATACATATACATACTCTCTCACACACACATATATATATAAGCACATACATATACACAAACATATACACATACACGTACACATACACACACATCCACATACATATATATACATACACATACATATACATATGTGTGTGTGTATATATATGTATGTGTGTATATATATGTATGTATGTTTGTATATATATATATATATATATATATATATATATATATATATATGAATGTGTGTGTGTGTGTGTAGGGTGTTTAGA
Organism: Mus caroli; assembly: GCF_978045245.1. Lineage (NCBI taxonomy): Eukaryota > Metazoa > Chordata > Mammalia > Rodentia > Muridae > Mus > Mus caroli. The sequence continues at coordinate 40,430 of NW_028227312.1, read as the reverse complement.
ACAGCATTTTAGAGATTTTTGGCTTTAAATGTTTTAGAATCTGTTTAGTTCTTATGGTGGGAATTTATTAAGATTTTAGGGTTTTTTTCTTGATTTTCGGTTCTTATTATGGGTTAGTTCATTTTTTTTAAAGATCTGCTGTTTTACTTCTCTGTGTGTGTCTGTGTGTTCTTGATTTTTTTTTGTAGTTGTTGTTGTTTTGTGTTTTTGTGGGTTTTTTTGTTTGTTTTGTTTTGTTTTAATTTGTTTTGTTTTAATTTTTAGTCTTATTTTTCAGTTTTAAGAGTTTTAGTGTTTCCAGGCAATGGTGACGATGCCTTCAATCTTACACTTGGTAGGCAGAAGCAGGCAGATTTCTAAGTTGAAGGCTTTCCTGGTCTACAGAGTGATTTCCATGACTGCCAGTGTAAACACAAAGAATTCTAGTCTCCAAAACACACACACACACACACACACACACACACACAATCAAGAAAGAAAGAGAGAAAGAAAGAGTGAAAGAAAGAAAGAAAGAAAGAAAGAAAGAAAGAAAGAAAGAAAGAAAGTGAAAATGTGTTTATTTCATTTTTCAATATTTTACTGTTTTATTGATTTTGTGTGTGTGATTCTTTGCACTTAAATATTTTTTTCTTTTAATTTTTAGGGTTATATTTTTGGGGGTTTAAAAGTTTTAGTGTTGCCACTGCATTGTTCTCCATGCCTTCAATCACACACTTGGTTAAGCACAGGCAGGTGGATTTCCGAGATCAAGGCCAGATGGGTCTAAAGACTGATTTCCATGACTTCAAGGGTATACAGAGAGAAACCCAGCCTTACACAAAAAAACAAACAAACAAACCAACAAACAAGAAAGTCAGAAGGAAAGAAAGAAAGAAAGAAAGAAAGAAAGAAAGAAAGAATGAATGAAAAAAAGAAAAAAAGGAAGAAAGAAAGAAAAAAACTTACAAAACAAATAAATAAAAAAGAAAACAGAAAGAAATTTATACATAAATGTATTTTATCGACATTATTGTCATTTTTTTTAGAATAGGGATTTTTTAAAAATGGTTTTTATTGTTTTTAGAAGAGTGTTTTAGAATATTGGTTTTCTTGTTTTTTTTTTTATTTTTGTCTTTTAGATTTTTCAGGGATTTAGTGTATGTTTAGTATTTTTTAAAGCTTTTTAGTCTGGTTTTTTTTTTTTTTGATTTAGGGTTATATTTTATGGTTTTACTATTTGTGTCTGTATGTGTCTGTGTGTGAATGTGTTTTAATAGATTTAAAAAAAATTTAAGGTTTTATTTTTAGTTTTGAGAATTTTAAGGTTGCCAGTCAGGGGTGATCCACACGTTTTTTCTCAACTTTTTAGTGAAAGAGGTCTTGGATTTCTGAGTTCATTGTCAGTCTGGTCTGCAAAGTGCATTCCAGGACAGCCAATGATACATAGAGAAACCCTTTCTAAAAAACTATAAAAAAAAAAAAAAAAAAAAAAAAAAAAAAAAAAAACAAAAAAAACAAAAAAAAACAAAAAAACAAAGGAAGGTCAGAGAGAGAAAGAAGTTAAAAAGAAAGTAACAGTGCCAGAAAAGAAAGGAAGAAACTAAGAGAGAGAGAGAGAGAGATAAGAAAGAAAGGAAGTAAGGAAGAAAAAGAGAAAGGAAGGAAGGAATGAGGAAGGAAGGAAAAAGAAAGAAAAGAAAGAAGGAAAGAGAGAAAAAGAATGAAAGAAAGAAAGAAAGAAAGTAAGAAACAAAGAAAGAAAGAAAGAAAGAAAGAAAGAAAGAAAGAAAGAAAGAAAGAAAGAAATTTTAAAATAACAGTATTTTATCGACAGTTTTGACTTTTTTTTTTTTTTTTAGAATAGTAGGGATTTTTTAAAATGGTTCTTAGTTTTTTTAGAAGAGTGTTTTAGAGTTTTTTGTTGTTTTGTTAGTTTTGTTTTGTTCTGTTTTGTTTTGTTTGTTTGTTTTTGTCTTTTTAGGTTTTCAGTGTTTTAGTGTATGTCTAGGATTTTTTGTTTTCTTTTTTTTTTTAATTAGGTATTTTCCTCATTTACATTTCCAATGCTAACCCAAAAGTCCCCTATTTGCTACCCCCCACTCCCCTACCCCCCACTCCCAATTCATGGCCCTGGTATTCCCCTGTACTGGGGCAAATAAAGTTTTCAAGAACAATGGGGCTCTCTTTCCAGTGATGGCCCACTAGGCCATCTTTTGATACATATGCAGCTAGAGTAAGAGCTCCGGGGAACTTGTTAGTTCATAATGTTGTTCCACCTATAGGGTTGCAGATCCCTTTAGCTCCTTTCCTATTTTTTCTAGTTCCTCCATTTGGGGCTCTGTGATCCATTCAATAGCTGACTGTGTGCATCCACTTCTGTGTTTGCTAGGCCCCAGTGTAGTCTCCCTAGAGACAGCTATATCAGGGTCTTGTCAGCAAAATCTTGCTAGTGTATGCAATGGTGTCAGCATTTGGAGGCTGAGTATGGGATGGATCCCTGGATATGGTAGTCACTAAATGGTCCATCCTTTTGTCTCAGCTCCAAACTTTGTCTCTGTAACTCCTTCCATGGATGTTTTGTTCCCAATTCTAAGAAGGGGCAAAGTATCCACAATTTGGTCTTCGTTCTTCTTGAGTTTCATGTGTTCTGCAAATTGTATCTTATATCTATGGTATTCTAAGTTTCTGGGCTAATATCCACTTATCAGTGAGAAAATATCATTTGAGTTCTTTTGTGATTGGGTTACCTCACTCAGGATAATTTCCTCCAGGTCCAATCTTTTGCCTAGGAATTTCATAAATTCATTCATTTTAATAGCTGTGTAGTACTCCATTGTGTAAATGTACCACATTTTTGGTATCCATTCCTCTATTGAGCAGCATCTGAGTTCGTTCCAGGTTCTGGCTATTATAAATAAGGCTGCTATAAACATAGTGGAGCATATTTCTTTCTTACTAGTTGGAACACCTTCTGGATATATGCCCAGGAGAGGTATTGCAGTATCTTCTGGTAGTATCATGTCCAATTTTCTAAAAACCGCCAGACTGATTTCCAGAGTGGTTGTACAAGCTTGCAATTCCAAAACAATGGAGGGATGGTCCTCTTTCTCCACATCCTTGCCAGCATCTGCTGTCACCTGAATTTTTGATCTCAACCATTTTGACTGGTGTGAGATGGACTCTCGGGGTTTTTTTGATTTGCTTTTCCCTGATCATTAAGGATGCTGAATATTTTTTCAGGTGCTTCTCAGCCATTCGGTATTCCTCAGGTGAGAATTCTTTGTTTAGCTCTGATCCCCATTTTAAAATGAGGTTATTTGACTTTAGTGTTGTGAAAAAATTGCCCAACTGTAGTTTTCTGGCAGGCATCAACTATACACAAACTGATTGTATGCGGGTCTAAACTGTGCATAAAGACAAACATAGCTAGATAACTCTGTCTAAGTTTTGTATGAAGTATTAGCACAATTATAGGATGATTACTCTTGTAATAATCTTAATTAAGAATATATGGGTGAGTAGAAAATCTTAAATTTGCAATCAAACTGCAAGCTGTAGGCAATGGAACACTAGCAGTTTTAACCATAATTTTCAAGTCTCTTTTGCAACGTTAGGATAATATCTACAAACTTGGGAAAGCAAAACCCACGTTTAAAACAATTTATCATCTTTAAAATCAATAATATTAGAAGCATTACTATCATATTACAAAGTTTGTCTGCCAATTAATACCTATGAATATAGGTATTCATAGGTATTAATACCTATGAATAGGTATTCTTTATTAAAGCTTTACTGCTTTAATAAAGAGGCATTGCTTTAAACCTTATCTTAAATTTTAGTTTTTAGAATAGAAACCACATTCATTAATATTTAAACTAGAAATATCTTTAGAGACCCTGTCTCTTGGTCTTCCTTATGTCACATGTTAGAAGAACTCTGAAGTTGAGTTATGAAATTTAAGACTATCTGTAGCAATGTAACAATTATTAATCTTAACCAACAACTTTTGAGCTGATTGTGAAAACACACAGAACACATTTCCAATAAAAAAGCACCAAATGAAGCAGTTACTTTAGACCAATCAGAGAATATTAATTTTTGTAGCTACAATCATAGAATAAAGGGCACTTTATAATTTGTCAAATTCATTAATCACGAACCATTTATCAGCTTTTTTACCCTGAAACTAAGAGATTGTAGACTCGACCTTTTTTTCTAAAATGAACAGTTTTCCAGCAGGGACTCTCCTGCCATATGACTAATTCCTGGTTGAGGCACGTGGCAGCTCTTGGCTTTGCAGATAAAATTTTTTATACCATCTTTATTATCCAACATAAAACATAGAACATTCATTAATACAGACTGGACACAAACATACATGAATTGAACCTGAGAACAGATTGGTGCACCAGACATTAGACAACAAACAAAAGGGGCCAGAGTACTTTTGTTATAAGACCCAGAGAGAACAAATCATGGCACTCCTGAAATTAACTGTGCTTTTTAGGACATTTTCCTCCCTCCTCATGATGCAGTTTTATTTTTTATTTTTTATTTTTTTTGGACTGTGGTTTTTCCACCTGATCATTAATATCCTTTTTAATAAATCCTTTCTTTTCTAATGCCTAAAAATTTAGCTTCTGGGAGCTATGTCTAATCGCCTAACAGTTCCTAGTCCCTGATAAACTTCACTGCTGAAACTAAGTGAATTAGCATTTGGGTTAATCCTGTTTCAACTTAGCCCATACCAACCTTCTCCGGTATAAATTTCCTTTAATTATTTTCTTCTTTTATGGAGATCCAAACCAGCAGTGCTTCTTCCAAATGTCCCCTGCCATTTCTCAGTCCTGTGTTTGTTCGCCAAATGTTGTCTCCACCCACATGACCATTTGTGTGGGTTCTAGGCTGGAAAGTCACCTTAATAACCTGGAAGAGAAGAAGGGCTAGAGAGTATGAGATAAAAATGGACCTAAGACAGTCATCCTGATTAAAGCTCAATTTTACTATTCTGCACGCAGTTGTGGAGCAGGGGAAGGGGGCCCAATTCCTGTCAAATAATAATCTTGGGGTCCAGTAGCAGGGTGACTACGTGATGGCTTTGGAAGAGCAAATCAGCAAGCTCCAGCAGTGGGCTAGGCAGAACAATTGAGCAGCACACTCCACCACTGAGCATGCAGGTTTCAGGCTTGGGGACAGGAGACTACAGTTGTTGTTTTGAACTTGATTTTTTTCTAAAAAAATATTAAAGGTTTTATATTTGTGATTTGATCATTTGGGATTGCCTGGCAAAGTTGGTCCATGACTTTAATCCCAGCAATTCGGAGACAAAGTTAGGTGCTTTTTTTTTTTTTTTTTTTTAAAGTAGAGTTCAGCAAGGTCTCCACAGGGAGGTAGAAGACAGCCATTGATACACAGAGAAACGCAGTCTCCAAAACTCAAAGACAGAGAGACAGAGAGAGACAGAGAGAGACAGAGAGAGAGAGGAGAGAGAGAGGAAGGGAGGGAGGGACAAAGAGAGTGAGAGAGAGAGAGAGAGAGAAAGAGAGAGAGAGAGAGAGAGAGAAACAAAAATCCAAAAAAAGAAAGAAGAAAGAAAGAAAGGAGGGAGGAAGGGAGGGAGGAAATAAGGGAGGGATGGAGGGAGGGAGAGAGGGAAGGAAGGAAGAAAGAAAGGAAGAAAGAAAGAAAGAAAGAAAGAAAGAAAGAAAGAAAGAAAGAAAGAAAGGAATAGATTAAGTAAGAAATTTACTGTATGGAATTCTTTTGGGTTCTTTAGTATTTTTTTATGAATATTAGAATTTTTTTAAAACGTTTTTAGAGATCTTAGATGACTGTTTTATAGTTTTTATTTTTTGGATTTTTTTGATTTTAGTTTATATTTAGTGTCTTTTAATAGGTTTTAGAGTGTCTTTTTTTTTTACGGTTATATTTTAAGGTTTTACTATTTTGTATGAGTGTATATGTGTGTGTTTGTGTGTGTGTGTGTGTGTCTGTCTGTCTGTCTGTCTGACTGACTGTCTGTCTGCCTGTCTGTCTGTTTGTCAGTTCTTGAGTATTTTTCAAAAATGTATGGTTTTATTTTGTAGTATAAAAATTTATTTTTGCCAGTGTGTGGTGACCCATCTGTTTTATCCCAGAACTTTATAGGCAGAGGTCTTGGATTTCTTAGTTAATGGTCAGACTAGTCTGCATGGTGAGTTTCAGGATAGACAGGAATACAAAGAGAATTTTTTAAGGGGGGGGGTTTAGAATCATTTTTAGATTCTTGAATATATAAATATGAATATAAACATAAACATAACATAAACCTAAATAAATATATATATATAATTTTAGTTTTTTTTATGAGTTTTGTAGTTTTTTTTTCGCGTTTTAGAGATTTTTGGTGTTAAGAATTTTAATATATGTATACTAATTTTTTTCTTTGTTTATTAAGAATTGAGGATTTTTTTCTTGATTTTCATTCTTATTGGGCTTTATTTCATTTTCTTAACGTTTTCCTATTTTGTGTGTTTGTGTTCTTGAATGTTTTTACAAAATATTTATGTTTATATTTTTTGGGTTTAAATGTTTTAATTTTGCCAGGCAGTGGTGATCCATGCCTTCAATCCCACACTTGGTTAGGCAGAGGCAGGTAGATTTCTGATTTCTAGGGCAGCCTGGACTACAGAGTGATTTCCATGTTGCCAGGGTATACACATATTTTTTTTTTTAAATGATTTTAGTGTATTTACCGATTTGGGATTTCATTTAGGCTTTATTTTACTTTATTTTGTTACCATTTTAATGTATTTCTTTGGGTTTGGTCCTTGTCTTTGTTCAGGCTTCTAGTGTATCTTTAGTGTTTTTTCTTTTTCTTTTTAATGATTTTAGTGTATTTTTGGGTTTAAGGTTTAATTTAGGTTTGATTTTACTTGACTTTTGTAGCATTTTACTGTATTGCTTAGGGTTTTGTTTTTGGTGGTGTTGTTTTTGTACTTGATTTTTTTATAAACATTTAGGGGGTTATATTTGAGATTTCCTAGTTTTGGGTTTGCCAGGCAATGTTGACCCCTTTCTTTAATCTCAGTAATTGGGAGACAGAGTTAGGTTTTTGTTTTGTTTTGTTTTGTTTTGTTTTTTAATTAGCGTTCTTTGAGGCCTCCACATGGAGCTGGAAGTCAACCAGAGATACACAAAGAAACTCAAGAGAGAGAGAGAGAGAGAGAGAGACAGAGAGAGAGAGAAAGAGAGAGACAGAGAGAGACACAGAGAGAGACAGAGAGAGACAGAGAGACAGAGAAATAGTGAGTCAGAGACACAGAGAGACAGAGACAGAGAGAGACAGAGAGAGAAAGAGAGACAGAGAGACAGAGAGACAGACACAGAGACAGTGAGAGAGAAATTTAGGAAGAAACAAAAAAAAAAGACAAAGAGAAAGAAGAAAGAAAAAAGAAAGAAAGAAAGAAAGAAAGAAAGAAAGAAAAAGAGAGAGAGACAAAGGGAGAAAGAAAGAAACAGAGAGAAAGAAAGAAAGAAAGAAAGAAAGAAAGAAAGAAAGAAAGAAAGAAACAAACAAACAAACAAACAAACAAACAAACAAACAAACAAACAAAGAGAAAGAAAAAAAGAAAAAAGAAAAAAATGAAAGAAATACTGTACATAAGGAAGTTACTCTATGGAAATTTTTGGAATTTTGAAAGCGTTTTAAGGGTTTTTAGAAGGGTCTTTTATTTTTTATTTTTTGTATGAATAGTGTCTTTTAAGATTATGGAGGGTTTTTTTGGATTTACTGTTATATTTTAGTGTTTTAGTACGTGTTTGTGTATGTGTGTGTGTGTGTTCATAAGTATTTTTAAAAATGTTAAGGTTTTATTTTCTAGATTAAAAATTTTAGGGTTTCCAGTTTGAGGTATCCCATGCCTTTTATTCAAGAACTTTAGAGGCAGAGGTCTTGGATTTCTGAGTTCATTGTCAGGCTAGTCTCGTGTAAGTTCCAGGACAGCCAGGAATACATAGAGAAACCCTGTCTACATAAAATCAAAGAAAAAAATATAAGGAAAAAATAAGGAATATTTTGCATTCTTAAATATGTATATATATATATATTTATACTTTTAAGAATTTTAGAGTTTTTTTTATGGGTTTTGTAAGATTTTTAGAATAGTGTTTTAGAGATTTTTGGTTCTAAGTGTTTTAGTATATTTTTATAGTTTTTTTTTCTTTGTTTATTATGAATTTTAACATTTTTTCTTGAATTTCGGTTCTCATTAGGGTTTAGTTATTTTTTTTTAATGTTTTACTGGTTTATTTGATTGTGTGTGTGTTGTGTGTGTGATTTTAAATATTTGCTTAAAAATTTTTAGGGTTATTATTTGGGGATTTAAGAGTTTTAGTGTTGCCAGGCAGTGATGATCCATGCCTTCAATCCCACATTTGGTAGGCAGAGGAAGGTGGATTTCCTAATTGAAGGCCAGCCTCATGTAAAGAGTGATTTTTAGGCCCTCCAGGGTATACACAGGGAATCCCAATCTCCAAAATACAAGCAAGAAAGAGAGATAGAAAGAAAAAAAGAAAGAAAGAAAGAAAGAAAGAAAGAAAGGAAGGAAGGAAGGAAGGAAGGAAGGAAGGAAGGAAGGAGGAAGGAAGGAAGGAAGGAAGGAAGGAAAGAAAGAAAGAAAGAAAGAAAGAAAGAAAGAAAGAAAGAAAGAAAGAAAGAAAGAAAAAAAGAAAAAGAAAAAGAAAGAAAGAAAGAAAGAAAGAAAGAAAGAAAGAAAGAAAGAAAGAAAGAAAGAAAGAAAGAAAGGGAGAAAGGGAGAAAGAGACAGAGATAAAAACATCAGGAAAAAGACAGCATTTATAAAATATACAAAATTAATTAAAAATATATGAAAAAAAGTAAACAATTGTTTTAGGGATATTTGAGCTTCATGTGTATTCTTTTTAGATTTCTATGGTATTTTAAATCAATTTGTAGAGTTTTTAGAATAGTGACTTAGAGTTTCTTGTTTTTCAGTCTTCAAATGTATTTTTAGTGTTTTTTTTTTAATGATTTTAGTGCATTTAAATATTTGGGTTTCAATTTAAGCTTTAATTGACTTCAGCCTTTTCCTGGGTGATCAAATAAAATGCATGGGAGTATTTCGAAATATTTATATCTGTTGAGAAATTGAGAGAAAGTAATACAAAAAGAAACAAAGAAATAAAAAGAAAAAAAGATGGAGAGAGTGAGAGAGAGTGATAGGAAGGAAGGAAGGAAGGAAGGAGGAAGGAAGAGGAAGAAAGGAAGGAAGAGGAAGAAAGGGAGAGTGAGGAAAAGATGGAAAAATAGAAAAAAAACAAATAAAGAAAAGAAAGAAAGAAAGAAAGAAAGAAAGAAAGAAAGGAAGAAAGGAAGAAAGAAAGACAGAATTTATAAAATAAATATGTAATTATTCATACATAAGTAGATATATAAATAAATGTATAAATAAATAAATAAATAAATAAATAAATAAATAAATAAATAAAAATATCTTAGGCATATTTCGGCTTCTTGAGTATTCTTTTCAGATTTCTAGGGTATTTCAAAAGTTTTGTACAGACTTTAGTATAGTGATTTAGAGTTTCTTGGTTTTAGGGCTTCTAATGTATTTTTTTGTTGTTCTATTTTGTTTTGTTTGTTATTTTTTAAGATGTTAGTGTATTTTAGGGTTTCAGTTTTAATTTATGCCTTAACTGACTTCATTTTTGAAGGATTTTATGGTATTATTATGGTTTTGTTGTTGTTGTTTTAATTTTTGTTGTTCTCTTTTTTCCAAAAAAAATAATTTAGGGTTTTATATTTGGGGTTTAATTGTTTTGGTTTTGCCAGGCAGTGTTGACCATGCCTTTAATTCCTACTATTGAGAGGTAGATGTAAATGATTTTTTTTTTTTTTTTTTACTTAGAGTTCAGCATGGTCTCTACAGTAAGCTGGAGAACAGTAAGAGATACACAGAAAAACTCAATCAAAAAAATAAAAAAAAAAACCTAGGGAGAGAGGGAGAGAGAGACAGAGAGAGAGAGACATACAGATCAAGAGAGAGAGAGAGAGAGAGAGAGAGTTAGAAAGAAAAACAAACAAGAAAGAAAAAAAAAAGAAAGACAGGGAGTTAGAGAGGAAGGAAAGAAGGAAAAAAGGAAGGAAGGAAGGAAGGAAGGAAGGAAGGAAGGAAGGAAGGAAGGAAGGAAGGAAGGACAGATGGAAGGAAGGAAGGAAGGAAGGAAGGAAGGAAGGAAGGAAGGAAGGAAGGGAGGGAAGGAGGGAGGGAGGGAGGGAGGAAGAATAAAGTTAGGACGGAAAGGGGAGACAAAGAAAGAAAGAAAGAAAGGAAGAAAGAAAGGAAGAAAGGAAGGAAGAAAGGAAGGAAGAAAGGAAGAAAGAAAGAAAGAAAGAAACAAAGAAACAAAGAAAGAAGGAAAGAAAGAAAAGGAAAGAAAGAAAGAAAGAAAGTGAGGAAGAAAAAAAGAGATGAAGAGAGAAAGAGAGGAAGAAAAAAGAGAGAAAGAAACATAGATTAAAAACATAGCTAAAAAGACAGAATTTATAAAATATACAAAATTAATTAAAAATATATGAACAAAAAATAAACAAATGTTTTAGGGATATTTCGGCTTCATGTGTATTCTTTTTAGACTTCTATGGTATTTTAAATCAATTGGTAGATTTTTTAGAATAGTGATTTAGAGTTTCTTGTTTTTCAAGCTTCTAATGAATTTTTAGTGTGTTTTTTTTTTTTAATGATATTAGTGAATTTAAATATTTGGGTTTGAATTTAAGCTTTAATTGACTTCAGCCTTTTCCTGGGTGATCAAATAAAATGCATGGGAGTATTTCAAAATATTTATATCTGTTGAGAAATTGAGAGAAAGTAATACAAAAAGAAACAAAGAAATAAAAAAAAGAAAAAAAGACGGAGAGAGTGAGAGAGATAGGAAGGAAGGAAGAAAGGAAGGAAGAGGAAGAAAGGAAGGAAGAGGAAGAAAGGGAGAGTGAGGAAAAGATGGAAAAATAGAAAAAAAAACAAATAAAGAAAAGAAAGAAAGAGAGAAAGAGAGAAAGAAGAAAGAAAGAAAGAAAGAAAGAAAGAAAGAAAGAAAGAAAGAAAGAAAGAAAGAAAGAAAGAAAGAAAGAAAGGGAGACAAAGAGATAAAGTAAGGAAGGAGGAAAGAAAAAGAAAGAAAGAAAGAAAGAAAGAAAGAAAGAAAGAAAGAAAGAAAGAAAGAAAGAGATAAAGAAATGGAGAAAGACAGAATTTATAAAATAAATATGTAATTATTCATACATAAATTGATATATAAATAAATGTATAAATAAATAAATAAATAAATAAATAAAATATCTTAGGCATATTTCGGCTTCTTGAGTATTCTTTTCAGATTTCTAGGGTATTTCAAAAGTTTTGTACAGACTTTAGTATAGTGATTTAGAGTTTCTTGGTTTTAGGGCTTCTAATGTATTTTTTTGTTGTTCTATTTTGTTTTGTTTGTTATTTTTTAAGATGTTAGTGTATTTTAGGGTTTCAGTTTTAATTTATGTTTTAAATGACTTCATTTTTTGAAGGATTTTATAGTATTATTATGGTTTTGTTGTTGTTGTTTTAATTTTTGTTGTTCTCTTTTTTGGAAAAGAAAATTTAGTGTTTTATATTTGGGGTTTCATTGTTTTGGTTTTGCCAGGCATTGTTGACCATGCCTTTAATTCCTACTATTGAGAGATAGATGTAAATGATTTTTTTTTTTTTTACTTAGAGTTCAGCATGGTCTCTACAGTAAGCTGGAGGACAGTAAGAGATACACAGAAAAACTCAATCAAAAAAATAAAAAAAAAACCGAGGGAGAGAGAGACAGAGAGAGAGAGAGAGACATACAGATCAAGAGAGAGAGAGAGAGAGAGAGAAAGTTAGAAAGAAAAAACAAACAAACAAGAAAGAAAAAAAAAGAAAGACAGGGAGTTAGAGTGGAAGGAAGGAAGGAAGGAAGGAAGGAAGGAAGGAAGGAAGGAAGGAAGGAAGGAAGGAAAGGAGGGAGGGAGGGAGGGAGGGAGGGAGGAAGAAAAAAGTTAGGACGGAAAGGGGAGACAAAGAAAGAAAGAAAGAAAGAAAGAAAGAAAGAAAGAAAGAAAGAAAGAAAGAAAGAAAGAAAGGAAGGAAGGAAGGAAGGAAGGCAAAAAGAAAGAAAGAAAGAAAGAAAGAAAGAAAGAAAGAAAGAAAGGAACAAAGAAACAAAGAAAGAAGGTAAGAAAGAAAGAAAAGGAAATAAATAAAGAAAGAAAGAATGAGGAAGAAAAAAAGAGGAAGAGAGAAAGAGAGGAAGAAAGAAAGAGATAGAGACATAGATTAAAAACATAGCTAAAAAGACAGAATTTATAAAATATACAAAATTAATTAAAAATGAACAAAAACACAAACGAACGTTTTAGCGATATTTCGGCTTCATGTGTATTCTTTTTAGATTTCTATGGTATTTTAAAATGTTTTGTAGGTTTTGTAGAGTTTTTAGAAAAGTGATTTAGAGTTTCTTTTTTTTTTTCAGGCTTCTATTGTATTTTTAGTGGTTTTTTTTTTTTATGATTTTAGTGCATTTAAATGTTTGGGTTTTAATTTAAGCTTTAATTGACTTCAGCCTTTTCCTGGGGGATCAGATGAAATGCATGGGATTATTTCGAAGGAAGAAAGGAAGAAAGGAAGAAAGGAAGGAAGGAAGGAAGGAAGGAAGGAAGGAAGGGAGGAAGGAAGAAGGGAAATAAAGAAGGAAGGATGAAGGAAGGAAGGAAAGAAGGAAGAGAGGAAGGAAGGGAGAGTGAGGAAAAGATAGAAAAATAAAAAAAACAAATAAAGACAAGAAATAAAGAAAGAGGGAGACAAAGAGATAAAGTAAGAAAGGAAGGAGGAAAGCAAAGAAAGAAAGAAAAAAGCAAGAAAGATAGAATTTATAAAATAAATATGTAATTATTCATAAATAAATAGATAAATAAATAAATAAATAAATAATTATCTTAGGCATATTTCGGCTTCTTGTGTATTCTTTTCAGATTTCTAGGGTATTTCAAAAGTTTTGTAGAGACTTTAGTATAGTGATTAAGATTTTCTTGGTTTTTGGGCTTCTAATATATATTTCTTTGTTGTTTTTCTATTTTGTTTTGTTTGTTTTTTTTAAAATGATGTTAGAATATTTTAGGGTTTCAGTTTTAATTTATGCTTTAACTGACTTCATTTTTTGAATGATTTTACGGTATTTCTTATGGTTTTGTTGTTGTAATTTTCGTATACTCTTTTTTCCAAAAAAAAAAAAAAATTAGGATTTTATATTTGGGGTTTCATTGTTTTGGTTTTGCTAGGCAGTGTTGACCATGACTTTAATTCCAAATATTGAGAGGCAGATGTAAGTGATTTTTTTTTCCTTAGAGTTCAGCATAGACTGTACAGTTAGTTGGAGAACTGTAAGAGATACACAGAAAACCCCAGTTTAAAAAACTCAAAAAAAAAAAAAAAAAAACGAGGGAGACAGGGAGAGAGACACACACATACAGATCGAGAGAGAGAGAGAGAAAGAGAGAGAGAAAGAAAAAAAAACAAACAATGAAAGAAAAAGAAAAAAGAAAGAAAGGGAGATAGAGAGGAAGGAAGGAAGGAAAGAAGGAAGGTAGGAAGGATGGATGGAAAAAAGGAAGGATGGAAGGAAGGAGAAAGTTAGGATGGAAGAGAGAGAGAAAGAAAGAAAGAAAGAAAGAAAGAAAGAGAGAGAGAGAGAGAGAGAGAAAGGAAGGAAGGAAGGAAGGAAGAAAGGAAGGAAGGAAGGAAGGAAGGAAGGGAAAAAGAGAAAGAGACAGATAAAACATAGTTAAAAAGACAGAATTCATAAAATATACAAAATTAATTAAAAATCAATGAACAAACAAACAAAAAATGTTTTAGGGATATTTTGTCTTCATGTGTATTCTTTTTAGATTTCTATGGTATTTCAAAAAATATTTTGTTGTGTTCTTAGAAAAGCGATTTAGAGTTTCTTTATTTTCAGGCTTCTATTGTATTTTTAATTTTTTTTTCTTTTTATTGAGTTTAGTGTATTTAAATGTTTGGGTTTTAATTTAAGCTTTAATTGACTTCAGCCTTTTACAGGGTGATCAGATGAAATGCATTGGATTATTTCAAAATATTTATATCTGTTGAGAAATTGAGAGAAAGTAATAAAAAAGGAACAAACAAACAAAGAAAAAGAAAAAAAAAGACGGAGAGAGTGAGAGAGTGTGATAGGAAGGAAGGAAGGAAGGAAGGAAGGAAGGAAGGAAGGAAGGAAGGAAGGAAGGAAGGAAGGAAAGAAGAAAGAAAGAGAGAAAGAGAAAGAAAGAAAAAACAAAGAAAGGAAGGAAGATAGAAAAAAGGAAGAAAGATAGAAAGACAGAATGTATAAAATAAATAAATAAGTAATTATAAATAAATAAATAAATAAATAAATAAATAAATAAATAAATAAATAAATAAATAAATAAATATTTCGGATTCTTGTGTATTCTTTTCTGATTTCTAGGGTATTTCAAAGTTTTGTAGAGTCTTTAGTGATTTAGAGTTTCTTGGATTTCAAGCTTGTAGTGTACTTTTATTGTCTTTTATAATTATTTTTTAATGTTGTTAGTGTATTTTAGTGTTTCAATTTAAATGAATACTTTAACCTTTTTACCATTTTAGTATATTTATTATTGTTTTGTTGTTGTTCTAATTCTTGTTGTAATTTTTGTTGTTTCTTTTTTTCCAAAAATATTAGGGTTTTATAATTATGTTTTCATTGTTTTGGTTTTGCCAGTCAGTGTTGACCATGCCTTTAATTCCAGCTATTGAGAGGCAGATGTAAGTGATTTTTTTTTTATTTAGAGTTCAGCATGATATCTACAGGAATCTGGAGGACAGTAAGAGATACACAGAAAATCTAATCTAAAAAACTCAAAAAAAAAAAAATAAACAGAAGAAGTGAGAGAAAGGAGAGAGACAGAGAGAGAGAGAGAGAGAAAGTAATACACACACACACTCTCTCACACACACACACACAGAGAAACAAAAAATAACAAGGAATGAAAAAGAAAAAAGAAAGAGAGGGAGAGAGAAAGGAAGGCAGGATGGTAGGAAGGAAGGAAGGAAGGAAGGAATGAAGGAAGGAAGAAAGGAAGGAAGGAAGGAAGGAAGGAACGAAGGAAGGAACCAAGGAAGGAACAAAGGAAGGAAGAAAGAATGGAAGAGAGAGAGAAAGAAAGAAAGAAAAAAGAAAGAGAGAAAAAGAGAGAGAGAGATAGGAAGGGATAAAGATAGTAAGATTCAAAAATAGAAACTTAGGGAGAAAGAGATAATTTAAAAAATATACAAAATTTATTTAAAATAAATAAATGAAAGAATGAATGAATAAACAAACAAACAAATAAATAAACAAACAAACAAATAAGTAAATAAATACGAAAGCAATCATTTTAGGGATATTTCGGATTCATGTGTATTCATTTTAGATTCCCATGGTATTTTAAAAGAATTTGTAGAATTTTTAGAAAAGTGATTTAGAGTTTCTTCTTTTTCAAGCTTCTATTGCATTTTTAGTGTATTCTATATATTTTTTTAAAATGATTTTATTGTATTTAAGTGGTTGATATTTAATTTAAGCTTTAATTGACTTCAGCCTTGTCCTGGTGATCAGATAGGATGCATGGGATCATTTAGAAATATTTATATCTGTTGAGAGATTTAGAGAGAGTAATACAGATAGAAACAAAGAAATAAAGAAATGAATGAAAGAGGAAGAGAGTGAGAGAGAGTGAGAGGAAGGAAGGATAGAAGGAAGGAAAGAAGGATTGAAGCAATGATGAAGGAAGAAAGAAAGAAGGAAGGAATGAGAGGAGAGTGAGAAAATGATAGAAAAAAAGAAAAAACAAAGACAAAAAATAATGAGAGACAGAGAGATAAATTTAGGAATGAAGGAGGAAAGGGAAACAAAGAAATAAAGAAAGAAAGATAGAAAGAAAGAAAGAAAGAAAGAAAGAAAGAAAGAAAGAAAGAAAGAAAGGAAGAAAGGAAGGAAGGAAGAAAGTAAGAAAGAAAGAAAGAAAGAAAGAAAGAAAGAAAGAAAGAAAGAAAGAGGAAAGAAAGGAAGGAAGAAAGATAGAAAGAAAAGAAGAAAGATAGAAAGACAGAATGTATAAAATAAATAAGTAATTATAAATAAATAGATAGATAGATAGATAGATAGATAGATAGATAGATAGATAGATAAATAAATATTTTAGGCATATTTCGGATTCTTGTGTACTCTTTTCTGATTTCTAGGGTATTTCAAAATCTTGTAGAGTCTTTAGTGATTTAGAGTTTCTTGTATTTCAAGCTTGTTGTGTACTTTTATTGTTTTTCATTATTATTTTTTAATGATGTTAGTGTATTTTAGTGTTTCAGTTTTAATGAATACTTTAATTAACTTTTTTTTACCATTTTAGTATATTTATTATGGGTTTTTTGTTCTAATTCTTGTTTTAATTTTTGTTGTTTCTTTTTTTCCAAAAATATTAGGGTTTTATATTTGTGTTTTCATTGTTTTGGTTTTGCCAGTCAGTGTTGACCATGCCTTTAATTCCAGCTATTGAGAGGCAGATGTAAGTGATTTTTTTTTTTTTTATTATTATTTAGAGTTCAGCATGATCTCTACAGGAATCTGGAGAACAGTAAGAGATACACAGAAAATCCCAATCTAAAAACTCAAAAAAAAAAATAAATAAATAAACAGAGGAAGTGAGAGAGAGGAGAAATTTTTTAGTTGGCAGCTAGCTTGGTCTTCCGAATAAATTCCAGAACAGTGAGGGATACACAGAGAAACCCACTCTCCAAGAAATTACAAATAGATCAATGAAAGAAACAGAGGAAGAGAGAGAAAGAGAGAGAGAGAGACAGACAGAGAGACAGACAGACAGACAGACAGACAGACACAGAGACAGAGAGAGAGAGAGAGATATACAGAGAGAGATAAAGGGGGAGAGGAATAAGAAAGAAAAAGAGAGAGAGAGCGAGGAAGAGAGAGAAGGAGGGATGAAGGAAGGATCAAAGGAACTACGGAATGAAGGAAAGAAAAAAGAAAAAAGGAAGAAAAAAAGAATTGTGATACAGGGTCATTTTTGGTCTCATGTGCACTTTTTTTATTTTTAGAGGTTTTATTTAAGATTTTGAAGTGTTTTTAAAGGATGTTTCAGAGAGCTTTTTTTGTTTTCAGATCTAGTGTATTTTTCATATTTTTTCTGTTTTTTTTTTTTTAATTTTTAGTGTTTTGTAATTTTCAGGTTTCATTTAGACTTCAAGGATTTATTCATTTTAATATTTCATTGTTTTCTTTATGTTCTTTTTTTGTGGGTGTATTCTTGAATATTTATTTAAAAATTGAGGGTTTTTATTTTGGTGGTGCATAATTTTAGAACTGGCAGGCAATGGCTGCCCCTTTCATAAAAATGCTAGCCCTAAGGTGAACTGGTAGGGGATCTTTTATTTGGAGGCTATCCTGGTCTTGAGATTGATCTCACAGAGAGCCAGGGATAAACAGAGAAACCCAGTTTATAAAAATTAAAAAATATAAAAAATGAAAGGGAGAGAGAGAGAGAGAGAGAGAGAGAGACAGAGAGACAGAGAGAGAGACAGAGAGAGAGACAGAGAAACAGAGAGACAGAGAGACAGAGACAGAGACAGAGAGAAAAGATAAATAGATAGATACATAGAAAGAGAGAGTGAGAAAGAGAGAAGGAAAAGGAAAAAAGAGGGAAGGAAGGAAGGAAGGAAGGAAGGAAGGAAGAAAAAGAAAGAAAGAAAGAAAGAAAGAAAGAAAGAAAGAAAGAAAGAAAGAAAGAAAGAAGGAAAGAAAGAAAGATAAAGAAAGGATAGTTCTTTAAGTTCTTTAACTTCATTTGATTTCCCGGATTTTTAGAAGAGTGCTTTTGAGGGTTTTTTGTTTTCAGATGTCCAGTGTATTTTTTTTTCTAGTTTTTTAAACAATATTACTGTGTTTTAAGATTTGGGGGTATTATATTCCCTTCAGCAATTTATTTTTTATTTATTTATTTTTTTTATTTTAATTCACATTGGGATTGTGTGTGTGTGTGTTCTTGAATATTTATTTAAAATTTGTGAGATTTAACTTTGGTTTTTCATGGTTTTAACGTTGCCAGGCAAAGAGGGCCATTGCGTATAAAACCTAGCCCTAGAGATTAACAACTAAGGGATTTTTAAGATGGAGGCTAGTTTATTGCATGAAGTAACACCCAGGATGGCCAGAAAAGACAGAGAAAGTCATTCTCAAAAATTCAAAAAGAAAGAAAAAGACAGAGAGAGAGACAGAGAGAGAGAGAGAGAGGAGGAAGGAAGGAAGGAAGGAAGGAATAAGTAGGAAAGAAAGAAGGTAGGAAGAAAGGAAGAAATTAAGAAAGGAAGAAAGCAAGAAAGCAAGAAAGGAAGAAAGGAAGAAAAGAAAAAAGAAAGAAAGAAAGAGAGAGAGAGAAAAAGAAAGAAAAAACGAATAAATAAACAAATAAACAAATAAACAAATAACTTTTTGGACATTTTGGTCTAACTGTTTTTTTGTTTTTGTTTTTGTTTTGCTTGTTTGTTTGTTAGTTTTTACAATATTATTTTTTTATAAGGGTCTTGTAGGATTTGTTGAAGAGGCTTTTAGAGTTTTTGTTTGTTTGTTTTTTGTTTTTGTTTTTGTTTTCGAGATTTTAGTGTATTTTTAATTTGTTTGTTTGTTTGTTTGTTTGTTTATATTATTTATTTAATATTGTAGGGTGTTTTAGTGTTTGGGGGTTTTTAAAGATTTTTTTTTTTTACAGTTTTATCTTTCCTTTTTTTTTTTAGGTTTATTTGTGTGTGTGTGTGTGTGTGTGTGTGTGTGTGTGTGTGTGTGTATCTGTATGTCTGTGTGTGTGTTTTAGAGTATATATATTTTTTTCTTTTTCTTTTCCTTTTTAAATTTTTAGGTTTAGTTTTTGAAGTTGAAGTACTTTAAGAATACAAGGAAGTAGTGGCCCTGCCTTTAATCACACTAAATGGGAGTCAGAGGTAGTGATTTCTGAGTTCGAGGCTAGCATTTTCGACAGAGTGTGCTCCATGACAGACAGAGAAACCGGAAACCCAATCCCCAAAAACTCAAAAAACCAAAAACAAGCAAACAGACAAACAAACAAACAAAAACAAACAAACAGTTTTTGGGTCAGTTTTGGGATCTTGTATATTTATAAGTTTTTAGAATTATAGTTTTTTTCTTAAGGGTTTTGTAGAGTTTTAAGAAGAGTGCTCTAGAGGATTTTTTTGTTTTTGGTATTGAATGTATTTTTAGTGTTTTTCTGTATTTTTCATATTTTTTTTTCAATTTTTAGTGTGTTTTGGACTTTTCAGGTTTCATTTAGACTTCAAGGATTTATTTATTTTAATATTTCATTGCTTTCTTTATGTTCTTTTTTTGTGGGTGTATTCTTGGATATTTATTTAAAAATTGAGGATTTTAATTTTGGTGGTGCATAATTTTAGAGTTGGCAGGCAATGGCTGCCCCTTTCATATAAATGATAGCCCTAAGGTGAACTGGTAGGGGATCTTTTAGTTGGAGGCAAGCCTGGTCTTGAGATTGATCTCCCAGAGAGCCAGGTATAAACAGAGAAACCCAGTTTTAAAAGTAAAAAGTATAGAAAATGAAAAGGAGAGAGAGAGAGAGAGCGAGCGAGCGAGAGAGAGAGAGAGAGAGAGAGAAAGATAAATAGATAAATACATAGAGAGAGTGAGAGAGAGAGAAGGAAAAAAAAGAGGGAAGGAAGGAAGGAAATAAGGAAGGAAGGAAGGAAGGAAGGCAGGAAGGAAGAAAAAGGAAGGAAGGAAGGAAGGAAGGAAGGAAGGAAGGAAGGAAGGAAGGAAGAAAAAGAAAGAAAGAAAGAAACAAACAAACAAAGAAAGAAACAAAGAAACAAAGAACGAAAGAAAGAAAAAGAAAGAAAGAAAGAAAGAAAGAAAGAAAGAAAGGAAGGAAGGAAGGAAGGAAGGAAGGAAGGAAGGAAGGAAGGAAGAAAGAAAGAAAGAAAGAAAGAAAGAAAGAAAGAAAGAAAGAAAGAAAGAAAGAAAGAAAGAAAGAAATTACTTTATGGACATTTTGGACTAACTGGTTTTTTTTTGTTTGTTTGTTTTGTTTTGTTTTGTTATGTTTTTTTTTTTACAATGTTATTGTTTTTTATAAAGGTTTTGTAGGGTTTGTTGAAGCAGCTTTTAGAGGGTTTTTGTTTTTTTTTTTTGGTTTTCAATATATTAGTTATTTTTTTTTGGAATTTTATTTTTTAAGATTCTTGGGTGTTTTAATGTTTTGGGGTTTTTTATTTATTTTTTCTTTTAGAGTTTTATATTTCACTTTTTTTAGGTTTATTTGTTTGTGTTTGTGTGTATGTGTCGATGTCTGTGTGTGTGTATTTTAGAGGCTTTTTTCTTTTTAATTTAAGATTTTATTTTCAAAGTTTCAGTATTTTAGGAATGGCAGGAAGGGGTGGCCCTTGCCTTTAATCTCAGTAATTGTGAGTCAGAGGTATTAGGTTTCTGAGTTCCAGGCTAGTATTTTCTATAGATTGGGTTCCAGTACAGAGAGAGAAACACAGAGAAACCCAATCTCCAAAAAGTCAAAAAAGCAAAAACCAAGAAAAACCAACTAACCAAACAAACAAACCAAAAAAAAAAAAAAAATCAATTTTTGAGTCAGTTTTGAGTTCTTGTATATTTTTGAGGTTTTTAGAATTTTAGTGTTTTTCTTAAGGGTGTTAAGAGTGTTTTAGAGGTTTCGTTTTCAGTATTTTTGTCTATTGAAGTGTTCTTTTCTGTTTTTCCTTTTTGGGTTTTGTTGTTGCTGTTGTTTTCTTTTTTTGTTTGTTTCTTTGTTTATTTTAAGGATACTCGGGTTTTTTTTAAGGTTTTAGATTTCCTTTTTTTTTTCATTGTGTGTTAGGATTTTTGTTTTTTTAGGTTATTTTTTTACGTTTTATGTGTTTGTGTGTGTTTGTGTGTGTGTGTGTGTTTGTGTGTGTATTTGTGTGTGTTTCGAGAAAGAGTATCCCTATATAAACCTGGCTGTCCTGGAATACACTCTGTAGACCAGGCTGGCCTCGAACTCAGAAACCAGCCTTCCTCTGCCTCCCAAGTGCTGGGATCAAAGGCGTGTGCCACCAAACCCTGCATTTATGTGTCTTCATATGTATGTATGTGTGTGTTTGTGCGTGATGTGTATTTGATGATTTTTTTTAAAATAAATATTAAGGTTTTATAATTGGAGTTTATGAGTTTTACGGTTGCCAGGAAGTGGTGGCCCTTGCCTTAAATCTCAGTAATTGTGAGGAGGAGGTAGTCACTTTTTGAGTTCTAGGCCAGCCTAGTCTACAGAAGGAGATCCAGGACAGACAGGAATACACAGAGAAACCAATCTCCAAAAAATCAAAAAAAAAAAGAAAGAAAGAAAGAAAGAAAGAAAGAAAGAAAGAAAGAAAGAAAGAAAAGAGAGAGAGAGAAGAGAGAGAGAAAGGAAATAAGGAAGGAAGGAGGAAAGAAACGAAGGAAGGAAGAAAGGTAGGAAGAAAGGTAGGAAGAAATTAAGAAAGGAAGAATGCAAGAAAGAAAGAAAGGAAGAAAAGAAGAAAAAAAGAAAGAAAAAAAGAAAGAAAGAAAGAAAGAAAAGAAAGAAAGAAAGAAAGAAAGAAAGAAAGAAAGAAAGAAAGAAAGAAAGAAAGAAAGAAAGAAAGAAAGAAAGTTATTAGGAACATTTTGCCTTGTGTATTTTTTTTTAGTTGACTATAGGTTTTCGTAAGGTTTTGTAGAGTTTTTTGAAGAGTGTTTTAGAGGTTTTGTTTTGTTTTGGTTTGTTTTGGTTTGGTTTGGTTTGGTTTGGTTTGGTTTATAGGCTTCCTGTGTATTTTTAGTGTTTTTTTCTTGTTTTTGTTTTTTGTTTGTTTGTCTGTTGTTGTTGTTGTTTTTATAAGGGTCTTAGTGTATTTTATGGTTCAGTGGTTTAATTTAGGCTTTATTTTCCTTTTTAGTTTTTAGTGTATTTCTTAATATTTTTGTTGTAGTTCTTGTTGATCTTGATTTAAAAAAAAATAGCATTTTATGTTTGAGGTTTAATTGTTTTAGGGTTGCCAGACTGTGGTGGTCCTTGCCTTGAATCCCAGAACTTGGGATGCAGAGGCAGGTAGATTTTTTATTTCAAGGTCAGCCTGGTTTACAGATTGATCTCAACAAAAGCCAGGGATATACTGAGAAATCCATTCCTCAAACCCCCTCCCACAAAACAAAGAAAAAAAAAGAAGAAAAAGGAAGAAAAAGAAAGAAAGAAAGAAAGAAAGAAAGAAAGAAAGAAAGAAAGAAAGAAAGAAAGAAAGAAAGAAAGAAAAAGAAAGAAAGGGAGAGAGAGAGAGAGAGAGAGAGACGGATAGACAGACAGACAGACAGACAGACAGACAGACAGACAGACAGACAGAGGAACTGTCTATTGTAGAAGAGGATTGGAATGCAAGTGACCAGTCAGCTGAGCCTTCCTTAGCTAAAATTGCTGGGAGAGGTTTCCTGCTCTTGCTATCCTATAAGGAAGAACTGAGCCCAGTTACTAATCTCACCCACCCCAAGGGCAGGGCTGCAAAGCATGAATTACATGAATCTCTTGATTCTTAAGCAAACGGATACATCTCGAGGATATCATCCTGAGTGAGGTAACCCAATCACAATACAAGTCATTTGATATCCACTCACTGATAAATTGATATTTGCCCAGAAACCTAGAATACCCAAGATACAATTTGCAGAAGATTGTTTTTAAGAAGAAAGGATAGTGAATTATCCTCTCAGAGCTTTCTGCTTGAGACAGATCTTGGGGCAAGAACTCTGTCCTTCAGATGATCTTTAGAATCCTCCCCTAGTACTCTCTTCCTACCTTCATCTTTTCTGTATTTTCTCAAAATAAAAGACTGTGGATATAGAATATTCATTCTAACCTGGAGATTTACCTTTAAATGAAAGCTGGAGTTTATTTTGTTATACAGGAATGAATGGAGTTTTATTGAACCTGGAGGCCTTTTTATTGTCTGAAAGTGAGTGGAAAATCATAAGGCTTGTGCAAGATTTCATCTAAGAGGAGAAAAAGAGCAGACTCCCACAAAATGGGCTTGGCTAGGCCCAGAGAACACAGTTTTCCTAATCTGATCTTGCTCATTGAACATGCGAACTACTTAACTACCTTTCATGTCGCAAATCCTCGTTGGCTCACATATTGTGCAGTTGGTTCTGTTCTTCTTCAATCCAGCATTCTACAGAAATGTTATGCGTAATTTTGATCTTGTGGTACAATTCCTTATATTGTCTATTATCGTAATATTTTATATTATGCTCATTATGCCATTTCCAAAGGCTGAAATGATCTTTAAAGACTTATAAACCTCAGTTTGCTATTCTTTTGCTTCGCTTGCTCTGTAGTCTTATTAAACAATTGCTTATTCAAATCTGAGGCATTTTTTTTCTATAAGGTAGTGATTATGAAAATGTGGTCTTTCTTGCTTTCTTACAACAAAGCATTGCTAGTCTTCTCATTCAAAGCTGCCAGCACAAATCTCTGCCCTTTAGCCAAAGAAAGCTCATGGGCTTTAGACACTCTTTTGATATTTTTGTTGTTGTTGTTCCATTTCTGTCATTGTTCACAGAGTCATCTCAAGGATTTAGGATATTTTAGGATCCCTAAAATAATGCTTGTATGCACTGGGTCGTGTTTGGTATTAATATTCTCAGTTCTAATTTATTCTGGTTCTTGGTAATTAAGAAATGTGAGTTTACAACTGAGCCACCGGGATGTTGCAGAAGGAACTCCTCAAGGGTGGCCTTACCTCCACCCTTAATCTTTAGGGTCCTCATTTCCAGTTGCTTTCAGTAAAGAACCTGATGAGCACAGGTCTCTCGGCAGCTGTCCCAGTGTAGGATGACCTGTCAGTTGCCACACCACATTC
The DNA here is from genome assembly GCF_978045245.1 of Mus caroli. Lineage (NCBI taxonomy): Eukaryota > Metazoa > Chordata > Mammalia > Rodentia > Muridae > Mus > Mus caroli. The sequence continues at coordinate 16,431 of NW_028227312.1, read as the reverse complement.
ACTGACATTAAATATATTATTCCTAAAGAACTTTTAGCATCATTCAACATCATCCTTTATATCAAAAGCTTTAGTAGTCTGTGACGTTTTGTAACACCTTTTTGTCACTTGTTTTGCTATACATTAGTAAGTGACAACACAGGTTTATTTTTGGAATTCATACACACACATTTATTGTACTAAGGCCGTATACATCAGCCCTAACATTGCTTATTTAATAAAATACTTTAATTCATTTTAATATAATATGAATGTGTTAATATTAATATGCCATGTATTCTTTAATGTCATTTTTAGAAATAGTTATTTTATTTTAATATAAAATAAAAAATCTTATTTAAAAAATAAAATTTTTTTAATTATGTTCTCATGAATACATTCTATTTGCACATTCTTTGAACACTTTTATTAAAGATTAATATATTTACCAAGAAAGCATGAAAACTATGTGAAAATAGAAAATCACTATTTCTGTTCATAATTTTTTATTTTGAGTATTATTTAGAGAAAAATTATATATTCTTTACTAGATTGAATCCTAATTTTAAAGCATTAGCATTTAAAAAATTTAGTAAAGTTTTGGTTGTTCTTATTTTTATTACTTTTTTTTCTGTGTATTGACCTAGTCGCAAATATTTTATATTAAAACTGGAAGCAATATTTTTTAAAATTCAAATAATTTCAGTATTATTGAACAATAATATATTCTCGTGATATATATTTTTTGTGATCCAGAATTATTAAGGATAGCAATATTTTATGGCTATTTACTACCTTAAAATCTGTTCTATACACTAGTATAAAATATGTGTACTCTATTGCAATAATCCCAATATGCATTAAAATACAATAACAATTAATAATAAATAAAAAATAAATTGCTGAAGGGAAAATAATTCCCCCAAATCCTAAAACACAGTAAACTTGTTTAAAACACTAGAAAAAACACAAAAATACACTAGATGTCTGAAAACAAAAAACCCTTGAAAGCACTCTTCTAAAAATCCAGGAAATCAAATGAAGTTAAAAAACTTAGAAGTATCCTTTCTTTATCTTTCTTTCTTTCTTTCTTCCTTTCTTTCTTTCTTTCTTCCTTTCTTTCTTTCTTTCTTTCTTTCTTTCTTTCTTTCTTTCTTTCTTTCTTTCTTTCTTTCTTTCTTTCTTTCTTTCTTCTTTCTTTTTCTTCCTTCCTTCCTTATTCCTTCCTTCCTTCCCTCTTTTTTTCCTTTTCCTTCTCTCTCTCTCTCACTCTCTCTCTCTCTCGATTTACGTATGTATCTCTCTCTCTCTCTCTCTCTCTCTCTTTCTCTCTCCCTCCCTTTCATTTTCTATATTTTTTAATTTTTAGAAACTGGGTTTCTCTGTTTAACCCTGGCTCTCTGGGACATCAATCTCAAGACCAAGCTAGCCTCCAACTAAAAAATCCCTTAC
>NW_028227312.1:0-7500 GCF_978045245.1 Mus caroli | reverse complement strand
AGAAAAAAATACACACTAAGCCAAAATGTCCATAATAGTTTGTTTGTTTGTTTGTTTGTTTGTTTGTTTGTTTGTTTGTTTCTTTGTTTCTTTCTTTCTTTCTTCTTTCCTTTTTTATTTTTTCCTTCTTTCCTTCCTGCCTTCCTTCCTTTCTTTATTTTTATTTTTTATATTTATATTTATATTTATTTTTATTTTTATTTTTATTTTTATTTTTATTTTTATTTTTTAAGATTTTGGAGACTGGGTTTCTCTGTGTATCTCCTGGAGCTCCCTCTTTGAACCAGGCTGCCATGCCCTAAGAATTCCACTACTTCTGCCTCCCAGTTGATGAGAATCTAGGCAAGGGCCACCACTTTGAGCCAAAACATAAGTCTTAAAATCCAAAAATAAAACCTTATATTAAAAAAATAATAATACTCAAAAACATTAAAAATAAAAAAATACAAAAATCAAAACAAAACTAACAAAAAAAAAAGCCAAAAAAAACCCTAAAAGAAAAAAACCTGTAGAGCCTTAAAAACAAAAAACAAAAAACAAAAAAAACCTAAAACACTCTAAAATATTAAAAAAAAAAGAAAAACAAACAAAAAAATACACTAGAATCCTGAAAGACAAGAAACAAAACAAAAACAAAAACAAAAAACATCAAAACTCTAAAACAATCTTCCAAATAACCTTAAGAAAAACACTAACATTCTAAAAAAGAAAAAAAGAATTAAAAATACACAAGAACACCAAAAAGAGTCTAAAAAAAATTTTTTTTTTGAGCTTTCTGTTTTTGAGTTTTGGGAGACTGTGTTTAGCTATGTACCTCTGGCTGTCTGGGAGCTCCCTTTGTATACTATGCTGGCCTTGAACTCAAAAGTCCACCTACATCTGCCTCCTAATTGGTGGGATTTAAAGCATGTGCCACCACTGTCTGGCAACCGAAAAACAATCCGCAAATATAAAACCCTAAATTAAAAAAAAAAAAATCAAGGACAACAACAATGACAACAAAATACCCCTAAGAAATAGAGTAAAATGCTAAACAATAAATAAATTAAATAAAGCATAAATTAAACCAACAATCCCTAAAATACATTAAAATCCTTTAAAAACAAGGAAAATCACTAAAAATATTCTAAAAGCCTGACAACCAAAAAAACTCTAAAACACTCTTCTAAAAATCCTTCAAACCCTAAATAAAACCCCTAAATTTTAAAAATTCTAAATAAAAGGCCTGGCAACACTAAAACTCTTAAACTTACAATATACAGCCCTCAAATTAAAAAGAAAAACTCAAGAACACACACACAAAAACTAAATAAAACAGTAATGTGCTAAAAAATAAGTCCCTTAAACCTTGTAAGAACCAGATATCACTAAAACACCCTAAAGTCCTTTAAAAATTATAGAAAAACCTCTAAACATACACTATAACTCTTAAAACCAAACAATATTCTAAAATACTCTTCTAAAACCCTATAATCACCTTAAAAAACTGTAATATTAAAAAAAAAGAACCACACAATAAGCCAAAAATATCCATAAAGTACTTTTCTTTCTGTCTTTCCTTTCTTTGTTCTTTCTTTCTTTCTTTCTTTCTTTCTTTCTTTCTTTCTTTCTTTTTTCTTTCTTTTTTTCTTTCTTTCTTTCTTCCTTTCTTTTTTATTTATTTCTTTCTTTTTTCTTTATTTCTTTATTTATTACTTTTTTTTTTTTCGTGACTGGGTTTCTCTTTGTATCCCTACCTGTCCTGGAGCTGCCTCTGTAGACGAGGGTGGCCTCAAACTTGGAAATCCACCTGCCTCTGCCTCCCAAGTATTGGGATTTAAGGCATGGGCCACCACTGACTGGCAAATCTAAAACTTTTAAACTCCAAATTTAAAACCCTAAAATTAAAAATAGAATAAGAAGAACAAGCACCAACACCACCACCACAACAACAATAAAAAACTCCTAAGAAGAACAGTAAAATGCAAAAATAATAAATAGATAAGTAAATAAATAAATAAATAAAGCCTAAATAAAACCCCAAAACACTAAAACAAAAAACAAAAAAACAAAAAACAAACAAACATACAAACAAAAAAACTGGCTGGCAACACTAAAGCTCTTAAACTCAAAAGATACAAACCTAAAATTAAAAAAATAAAACAAAACTCAAGAACACACACATAAGCCCTAAATAAAACAGTAAAATGCTAAAAAAAATCACTTAAACCTATTAAGAACCAAAAATCACTAAAAGAAAGACCCTAACATCCTTTTAAAAATATAGAATAAACTCTTAAAATGTACTAAAACCCTGAATACCAAAGTACCTCAAAAAACATTTTTCTAAAAACCCTACAAAACCTTTTAAAAAACCCTGAAATTCTAAAAAAACATGAACCCCAAAATAATCATACAACTTTTTTTTTCTTTTTTCTTTTTTCTTTTTTGCTTTTGAGACAGCGTTTCATTGTGGCTGTCCTGGAACTCACTTTTTATACCAGGCTGACCTCAAATTCAGAAATCCACTACCTCTGCCTCTCAAGTGTGGGATTAAAGGCATTTGCCGCCACTGTCTGGCAAGAGTAAAACTCATAAACTGCAAAATAAAACTCTAAAATTTTCAAATAATCTTACCAAAGACAAAAACAAAAAAAAACAAAAACAAAAACAAAAACAAGACAAAAAAAAAAAAAACCTAAAAAATTTTTGTAAAACCATAAAAAGGAACCCCTAAAGCCTAAAGAAAAAAAATCCGTAACCCAAAACACCTTAAAATCCATTAAAAGAAAAAAAAAAAAAAAAAACAGGAAAAACACTAAATATACATGAAAACTGTGAAAACAAAACAAAAACAAAAAACAAAAAACAAACAAAAAATTAAACAAACTCTAAAACACTCATCTTAAAAAAAGTACTCTAAAACTCTTTTCTTTCTTTCTTTCTTCTTCTTCTTTTTTTTTTTTTTTTTTTTTTTTCATTTATGAGACTGGGTTTCTCTGTTTATCCCTGGCTGCCCTGGAAGTCACTCTGCCACCATTCCCTGGCAACCATAAAACAATGAAACACCAATATTAAAACCCTAAAATTTAAAAATATATATATATTCAAGCAAAACAACAAAAACTCTTCTAAAAACCCTACAATTCCTTAAAAAACCAAACCATAACCAAAACAAAAAACCTAAAATTCTAAAGAAAATACACCAAAAGCCAAAAAATGTCCCTAAAATTCTTTTCATTCTTTCTTCCTTACTTTATATATACATATATATGTATATATATACATATATATATATAATTATAGTTTTTTCTTAAGGGTTTTGTAGGGTTTTTAGAAGAAGTTTTAGATTTATTTGGTTTTCAGACTTCTAGTGTAGGTCAAGTGTTTTGTTGTTGTTGTTGTTGTTTTTTGTTTTTTAAGGATTATAGTGAGTTTTAGGGTTTTGGTGTTTTATTTAGGCTTAATTTTATTTTATTTTTTTAACATTTTGATTTATTTCTCAGGTTTTTGTTTTTTTGTTTTTTGTTTGTTTGTTTGTTTTTAATTTTGAGGTTTTATATTTGGTATTTAATTGTTTTACGTTTGCTAGGAAATTGTGGACCATGCCTTAGGGTCGCCAGGCAGTGATGGCCCTTGCATTTAATCCCAGCACATGGGAGGCAGAAGCAGGCAGATTTCTGAGTTTGAGGCCAGCCTGATATAAAGAGGGAGCTCCAGGAAAGTTAGGGATACAGAGAGAAACCCATTCTAGAAAAACTCAAAAAAAAAAAAAATGAAATAAATTAAAATGAAATAAAATGAGAAAAGAAAGAAAGAAAGAAAGAAAGAAAGAAAGAACGAACAAAAGAAAGAAAGAAAGAAAGAAAAGAAAGAAAGAAAGAAAGAAAGAAAGAAAGAAAGAAAGAAAGAAAGGAAGAAAGGAAGAAAGAAAGAAAGAAAGAAAAAAATTACTTAAAGGATATTTTGTCCTTTCTGTTAATTTTTTTTCTTTTTTTTTTTCATATTTTTTAGAATTTCAGTTTTGTTTATTATTTTTTTTTTTGTAAAGGGTTTTGTAGGGTATTTTATAACAGTATCTTATAGGGGTTTTTTTTGAGTATTTTAGTATAATATTAGTGTTTTTTCTGATTTTTTAAAAAGTTTTTTAGGGTGTTTCAGTGTTTTGGGTTTTTTCTTTTTTCTTTTAGGGTTCTATCGTTTATTTTTAGGGGTTTTTGTTTTGTTTTTATAGAGTTTTAAGATATTATTATTTTTTTACTTTTAAGGTTTTATTGATGGAATTAATAGTTTTAGGGTAGGCAGGAAGTGGTGGCCCATGCCTTAAATCCCAGCACTTTGAGAGGAAGAAGTATTGGCTTTGTTAGTTCAAGGCAAGCCTGGTTTACAGAGGCATGTCCAATATAGGTAGGGATACACATAGAAACCCAGTCTCCAAAATCTGAAAAAAAAATAAGAAAAATAAATAAATAAATAAATAAATAAATAAATAAATAAATAAAGAAAGAAAGAAAGAAAGAAAGAAGGAAGGAAGGAAGGAGGGAAGGAAGGATGGAAAGAAGAAAGAAAGAAAGAAAGAAAGAAAGAAAGAAAGAAAGAAAGAAAGAAAGAAGGAAGGAAGGAAGGAAGGAAGGAAGGAAGGAAGGAAGGAAGGAAAGAAAGAAAGAAAGAAAGAAAGAAAAGAAAGAAAGAAAGAGAAGAAAGAAACAAAGAAAGAAACAAAAAAGAAAGAAAGAAAGAAAGAAAGAAAGAAAGAAAGAAAGAAAGAAAGAAAGAAAGAAAGAAAGAAAGGAGAAAATTACTTAATGGATATTTTGGCATTTCTGAGTTTTTTTTTTTTTTGTATTTTTGTTTTCTGTTTTATTTTTTTATTGGTTTGTTTTGTTTTGTTTTGTCTTGTTTGGTTTTTTTTTGGTTTGTTTGTTTGTTTGGATTTAGAGTTTTCATTTAGTGTTTTCCTTTTTTTTTATTTTGAAAAAAAAATATAAAGTTTTTATATTGGGGGATACACATAGAAATCCAGTCCTGAAAAGCTCAAAAAATAGATAGATAGATAGAACGATAGATAGATAGATAGATAGATAGATAGATAGATAGATAGATAGATAGATAGATAGATAGATAGACAGAGAGATAAACAAAAAATAGAAGAAAGAAAGAAAGAAAGAAAGAAAGAAAGAAAGAAAGAAAGAAAAGAGAAAAATAATTAATGGACATTTTTGACTTTTTGTTTTTTTTTTGTTGTTTGGTTTTTTTTTTAGAATTTTAGTGTTTTTGTAAAGGGTTTTGTAGGTTTTTTTATGAGTATCTTAGAGGGTTTTTTTTGTTTGTTTTTTTCGAATTTTAGTGTATTTTTAATGTTTTTTATGATTTATTTGTTAGTTTTTTAGGATGTTTTAGGGTTTTGGGGTTTTTTTTTTCACTTTTTGTTAGTGTTCTATCTTTTATTTTTAGGGATTTTTGTTTTGTTTTTATAGTTTTTGATTATTATTATTTTTTTTATTTTTAAGCTTTTATTGTTGGATTTAAGTGTTTTAGGTTTGCCAGGCAGTGGTGGCCCATGCCTTAAATCACAGAACTTGAGAGGAAGAAGTACTGGATTTCTTAGGTCAAGGCCAGCATGGTTTACAGTGGCAGTTCCAGTAGAGCTAGGGATCCACAGAGAAACCTAGTCTCCAAAATTTCAAAAAAAAATAAATAAATAAATAAATAAAATAAAAACAAAGTAGGAAAGAAAAAAGGAAGGAAGGAAGGAAGGAAGGAAGGAAGGAAGGAAGGAAGGAAGGAAGGAAGGAAGGAGGAAGGAAGGAAGGAAGGAAGGAAGGAAGGAAGGAAGGAACCAAATTTCTTTATGCATATTTTGGGCTTCCTGTATAATTTTTTTTTAAGAAATTTAGGGTTTTTTAAAGCAGTTCAGGATTTTATGAAGATTGTTTTAGAGGTTATTTTGGTTTTCTATGTTTTAGTGTATTTTTAGTGCTTTTTAAAAAAGATTTTAGAGTGTTTTTGTTTGTTTGTTTGTTTTTGGCTTTAGGGGTTTTCTTTAGTATTAGTATTTTTTTGAGTTTTTGTGTGTATGTGTGTTGGAGTGTGTTAAGGTCGAAGGCAGCATTTTCTACAGAGTGAGTTCCAGGACAGCCAGAAGTACACAGAGAAACTCAGTCTCCAAAAACTTGAAAAAAAAGAAGAAAAAAAAAAGAAAGAAAATAATAAGAACGAAGGAAAGAAGAAAGAAAGAATGAAAGAGAGAATGGAAGACAGAAAGTAGGAAAGAAAGAAAGAAAGAAAGAAAGAAAGAAAGAAAGAAAGAAAGAAAGAAAGAAAACAGATTTAGTGAAATTTATGACTCTGTATATTTTTGTAGAAATTTAGGGTCTTTTAAAAGGTTAATAGGGTGTTTGGAAGACTATTGTAGAATGTTATTGTTATTTTTTATTGTTGCTTATTTTTTGTCTCCTAGGTTGTCGTGTGTTTTGGTTGTTTGTTTTTTGGCTGAAGGGTTTTCGTTTAGAGTTTTCCATCAATTATTTATTTATTTATTTATTTATTTATTTATTTATTTATTTATTTATTATTATTATTATTATTACTATTAATTGTATTTTTGAAGAAAAAATTAACTTTTTATTTTGGAGGTAAAGTGTTTTAGCTTTGCCAGTCAAGTGTGGTTCATGCCTTTATTCCCATCCCTTGGGAGCAGAGGCAGGTGGATTTGTACGGTCTAGGCAAGCCTGGTCTATAGAGTGAGTTCCAGTATATCCAGGGTTATACAGAGAAACACAGTTTTGAAAAACAAAAGAAATCAAACCAAAAAGTAGCTTAAGGGTCATTTTGGGGTTGATATATATCTATATAATTTCATAGTTTTTTTTTTTTGTAAGGGGTTTGTAGGGTTTTTAGAAGAAGTTTTATATTTATTTGGTTTTAGACTTCTAGTGTAGGTTAAGTGTTTTGTTTTTGTTTGGTTTTTTTTTTGTTTGTTTGTTTTTTAAGGATTATAGTGAGTTTTAGAGTTTTGGTGTTTAATTTAGGCTTAATTATATTTTATTTTTTTGCATTTTACTTTATTTTTTAGGTTTTTGTTTTGTTGGTTTTTGTTTGTTTGTTTGTTTGTTTGTTTTAATTTTAAGGATTTATATTTGGTATTTAATTGTTTTACGGTTGCTAGGAAATTGTGGACCGAGCCTTCAATCTCAGCAATTGGGAGTCAGAGGTAGTAGATTTGTGAGTTTGAGGCCAGCCTGATCTAAAGAGGGAGCTCCAGGACAGGTAGGGATACACAGAGAAACCCAGTCATGAAAAACTCAAAAAACAAATGAAATAAAATAAAATGAAATAAAATGAGAAAAGAAAGAAAGAAAGAAAAAAGAAAGAAAGAAAGAAACATAGATGATAGATAGATAGATAGATAGATAGATAGATAGATAGATAGATAGATAGATAGAAGGAAAAGGAAGGAAAGAAGGAAGGAAAGAAATAAGGTAGGAAGAAAGGAAGGAAGGAAGTAATAAATTAAGAAAG
>NW_028227311.1:960470-998421 GCF_978045245.1 Mus caroli | reverse complement strand
ACACACCACCGGAATACGGATAGGGTGGAGAGACGAGGGGCCCGCTGGCAGAACGAGAAGAGCGGCCGCCATTCGCCATGAATGTCCGTCCCTCGCCTGGCGCGGCTTAGGCCCTGGCCCGAAGAGAACTCAGGAGCACCACATCGATCTAAGCAGAGTGAGCGACAACACGCAACCGGGAGAAACAAGCGAGATAGGCACGTCTTACACGCGGGGCAAGACAGTACGGATCCGGGCAGAGACACAACGAAGGTGCTGCCACAAAAAAAAAAGTGCACTCGGGAGGCACGTGGCAGGAAGACTCAGACACCACAATCAAGAGAGGAGGATTCAGGACTCTCCACCTCCCCCCCCGCCAAAAAAAAAAAAAAAAATGCACTCGGGAGGCATGTGGCAGGAAGAACCAAGACACCGCAGACAGGAGAGTGGAGGATTCGGGACTCTCCACCTCCCCCCCGCCAAAAAAAAAAAAAAATGCACTCGGGAGGCATGTGGCAGGAAGAACCAAGACACCGCAGACAGGAGAGTGGAGGATTCGGGACTCTCCACCTCCCCCCCGCCAAAAAAAAAAATGCACTCGGGAGGCATGTGGCAGGAAGAACCAAGACACCGCAGACAGGAGAGTGGAGGATTCGGGACTCTCCACCTCCCCCCCGCCAAAAAAAAAAAAAAATGCACTCGGGAGGCGTGTGGAAGACGTGGAAACGGAAGACAGTGGAGGTTCGGGACTCCCAGGAAAAAAAAAAAAAAAACCAGCGGGAGGAACACAAAACACTAGCACGAGACAGCTGGCTGCAACCATTCCACACAGGACACAGGTGTGACAACGACAACGTGGAAATCGGGAAAAACGCCTGAGAACGCAGCAATATCACAGCCCCTGGTTGTCACAAGCTGCCCAGCAAGCGCACACACAAACGGGAAGCAAAAGCACGGAAAGCAGGAAGCATGTCTCGGGCACAGTTTCAGGCAAGGCGACAGACCCAAGCCGATATGCAAAGAAAAATAGGCTGGACAAGCAAACAGCCTTGATTGAAAGGGTCTTTTCTCTTTAGTGTCCTTTAGTGTCCTTTAGTGTAAATAGGGAAAGGACAGCGTGTCACTACATATCTCCAGGTCCAATAGGAACAGATAGAATAGATCAAAACCATAAAAATGACAGGGAGGAAGATGACAGCCCACAGAGAACAACTGGAAGTCATACATGGGGGGGTGGCCCAAAAATGTCCCCATGAAGAAAAGAACCGGACGTCAAACGAACAACTGGTCGACCTGACAACCGGGAATACTCAAAATACCGATAGGTAAATGAAAAAAAGGCGGGACCATAGCTTTCCCTCGGCTTCAGAAGTAAAGCGCCCCCGGTGACAAAGACAGAGAGGGCTTCTGGAGAAAAAAAAGATCCGACACTCCAGCTGGCCCGGCCACATCGGCTTGTAAGCCGGGCCCGTCGCGTCCTCTCGGACTCAGAAGTACAGTGACACCCGTGACAGGGTCACGGAGGGCTTCTGGAGGAAAAAAAGATCCGACACTCCAGCTGGCCGGGCCATATCGGCTTGTAAGCCGGGCCCCTCGCGTCCTCTCGGACTCAGAAGTACAGTGACACCCGTGACAGGGTCACGGAGGGCTTCTGGAGGAAAAAAAGATCCGACACTCCAGCTGGCCGGGCCATATCGGCTTGTAAGCCGGGCCCCTCGCGTCCTCTCGGACTCAGAAGTACAGTGACACCGGTGACAGGGACAGAGAGGGCTTCTGGAGGAAAAAAAGATCCCAACCTCCAGCTGGCCGGGCCACATCGGCTTGTAAGCCGGGCCCGTCGCGTCCTCTCGGACTCAGAAGTACAGTGACACCGGTGACAGGGTCACGGAGGGCTTCTGGAGGAAAAGATCCGACACTCCAGCTGGCCGGGCCACATCGGCTTGTAAGCCGGGCCCGTCGCGTCCTCTCGGACTAAGAAGTACAGTGACACCGGTGACAGGGACACGGAGGGCTTCTGGAGGAAAAAAAGATCCGACACTCCAGCTGGCCGGGCCATATCGGCTTGTAAGCCGAGCCCCTCGCGTCCTCTCGGACTCAGAAGTACAGGGACACCGGTGACAGGGACAGAGAGGGCTTCTGGAGGAAAAAAAGATCCCAACCTCCAGCTGGCCGGGCCACATCGGCTTGTAAGCCGGGCCCGTCGCGTCCTCTCGGACTCAGAAGTACAGTGACACCGGTGACAGGGTCACGGAGGGCTTCTGGAGGAAAAGATCCGACACTCCAGCTGGCCGGGCCACATCGGCTTGTAAGCCGGGCCCGTCGCGTCCTCTCGGACTAAGAAGTACAGTGACACCGGTGACAGGGACACGGAGGGCTTCTGGAGGAAAAAAAGATCCGACACTCCAGCTGGCCGGGCCATATCGGCTTGTAAGCCGAGCCCCTCGCGTCCTCTCGGACTCAGAGAAGTACAGGGACACCGGTGACAGGGACAGAGAGGGCTTCTGGAGGAAAAAAAGATCCCAACCTCCAGCTGGCCGGGCCACATCGGCTTGTAAGCCGGGCCCCTCGCGTCCTCTCGGACTCAGAAGTACAGTGACACCGGTGACAGGGACAGAGAGGGCTTCTGGAGGAAAAAAAAAAAAAAAAAGATCCGAACCTCCAGCACCGGGCCACGTCGGCTTGTAAGCCGGGCCCGTCGCGTCCTCTCGGACTCAGAAGTACAGGGACACCGGTGACAGGGACAGAGAGGGCTTCTGGAGGAAAAAAAAGATCCCAACCTCCAGCTGGCCGGGCCACATCGGCTTGTAAGCCGGGCCCGTCGCGTCCTCTCGGACTCAGAAGTACAGTGACACCGGTGACAGGGACACGGAGGGCTTCTGGAGGAAAAAAAGATCCGACACTCCAGCTGGCCGGGCCATATCGGCTTGTAAGCCGAGCCCCTCGCGTCCTCTCGGACTCAGAAGTACAGGGACACCGGTGACAGGGACAGAGAGGGCTTCTGGAGGAAAAAAAGATCCCAACCTCCAGCTGGCCGGGCCACATCGGCTTGTAAGCCGGGCCCCTCTCGTCCTCTCGGACTCAGAAGTACAGTGACACCGGTGACAGGGACAGAGAGGGCTTCTGGAGGAAAAAAAAAAAAAAAAAAGATCCGAACCTCCAGCACCGGGCCACGTCGGCTTGTAAGCCGGGCCCGTCGCGTCCTCTCGTACTCAGAAGTACAGTGACACCGGTGACAGGGACACGGAGGGCTTCTGGAGGAAAAAAAGATCCGACACCCCAGCTGGCCGGGCCACATCGGCTTGTAAGCCGGGCCCGTCGCGTCCTCTCGGACTCAGAAGTACAGTGACACCGGTGACAGGGACACGGAGGGCTTCTGGAGGAAAAAAAGATCCGACACTCCAGCTGGCCGGGCCATATCGGCTTGTAAGCCGGGCCCCTCGCGTCCTCTCGGACTCAGAAGTACAGTGACACCCGTGACAGGGTCACGGAGGGCTTCTGGAGGAAAAAAAGATCCGACACTCCAGCTGGCCGGGCCATATCGGCTTGTAAGCCGGGCCCCTCGCGTCCTCTCGGACTCAGAAGTACAGTGACACCGGTGACAGGGACAGAGAGGGCTTCTGGAGGAAAAAAAGATCCCAACCTCCAGCTGGCCGGGCCACATCGGCTTGTAAGCCGGGCCCGTCGCGTCCTCTCGGACTCAGAAGTACAGTGACACCGGTGACAGGGACACGGAGGGCTTCTGGAGGAAAAGATCCGACACTCCAGCTGGCCGGGCCACATCGGCTTGTAAGCCGGGCCCGTCGCGTCCTCTCGGACTCAGAAGTACAGGGACACCGGTGACAGGGACAGAGAGGGCTTCTGGAGGAAAAAAGATCCCAACCTCCAGCTGGCCGGGCCACATCGGCTTGTAAGCCGGGCCCCTCGCGTCCTCTCGGACTCAGAAGTACAGTGACACCGGTGACAGGGACAGAGAGGGCTTCTGGAGGAAAAAAAAAAAAAAAGATCCGAACCTCCAGCACCGGGCCACGTCGGCTTGTAAGACGGGCCCGTCGCGTCCTCTCGGACTCAGAAGTACAGTGACACCGGTGACAGGGACAGAGAGGGCTTCTGGAGGAAAAAAAAGATCCCAACCTCCAGCTGGCCGGGCCACATCGGCTTGTAAGCCGGGCCCGTCGCGTCCTCTCGGACTCAGAAGTACAGTGACACCGGTGACAGGGACACGGAGGGCTTCTGGAGGAAAAAAAGATCCGACACCCCAGCTGGCCGGGCCACATCGGCTTGTAAGCCGGGCCCGTCGCGTCCTCTCGGACTCAGAAGTACAGTGACACCGGTGACAGGGACACGGAGGGCTTCTGGAGGAAAAAAAGATCCGACACTCCAGCTGGCCGGGCCACATCGGCTTGTAAGCCGGGCCCGTCGCGTCCTCTCGGACTCAGAAGTACAGTGTCCCGGGTGACAGGGACAGAGAGGGCTCCTGGAGGAAAAAAAAAAAAAAAGATCTGAACCTCCAGCACCGGGCCACGTCGGCTTGTAAGCCGGGCCAGTCGGGTCCTCTCGGACTCAGAAGTACAATGTCCCCGGTGACGGGGACAGAGAAGGCTTCTGGAAGAAAAAAAAAAATGCGTAGGACTTTAAGCCTTCTGGTCGACCTAATAACGTCGCCACCAACCTTCTATTTCCCCAAAGGGCGCGCAGCAACTCGGTCTGCTTTGCCCATCTCCCGGTACAACCTCCTTGGTACAGACTGTCCCTCCACACGACACCATCTCCGATACGCCCCGCCTGCTTGCCGGGTCTCATGTCACCCTGGCCGCCTCACCACAGGCACTTCCCTCCTCTGTGTCACCAAGCGGAGACGGCAGGAGCGTTGCGGAAACTTGTCACCACTAGGTGTCGCCCGACAACGGTCTCCATCAACCAAACAAACCAATACAGATCGCTCACGCGCCGCCACATTCATTCACTCATTCGGTCTCTCCCGAGGGTCCTCCCGAGCTCAGGGTGGGACACTCGCGCACGCACCACGGAGCAGCGTACCCACCCACCACTTCTCCCGAGTGGCACAAACGGTCCCCATCGTCCCGCCCGAACATAGCGAACGCGGGCTAGACTCGGGCACCCAAAAACGAAAGTAGGACAGTGAGTGGTGAAAACAGGCGAAACCGTTCTCTAAGTCAAAGTACGTGGCTGGCGAATCGGTCTGCGGGGCGAGGGAACAGGCACAATTAGGGGAACGGAGCACAGTATAGGAAGGGAGCATCTAAGCACGGTGTCAGTGGAAGGTGGCGGCGACCTCAGTTCCACCCCATTTAGGTCTCATTTTTAAAACACTCTACCGCTTGGGGTTTGTTGTTTTCTGGGGCTCGCTGCCACCGCCCGCCGGCCACTCACCCGCCCGCCCACCCGCTGGCTCGCCCTCCCCCCCCCCCCGCCCGCCCGCCCGCCCGCCCGCCCGCTCGCTCGCTCGCTCGCTCGCCCTCCCCGCCCCCGCCCGCCCGCCCGCCCGCTCGCTCGCTGGCTCGCCCTCCCGCCCGCCCCCTTTTCCAAGACTAAATTCAGAGTTAAAACAGTGGTGGAATGGTTAAAATGCCCGTTTGTATTTATTTTTTTCTAGGAGTACCCCTTCATAGTGATTTGCTTTCACTTTGGCCAGAAAAATATTTATTTTATGCACGACTTCCCCTCGTCCTCGCGAGCGTGTGTGTGTGTGTGTGTGTGTGTGTGTGTGTGTGTGTGTGTGTGTGTTTTGGTTTTTTTGTTTGTTTGTTTGTTTGTTTGTTTGTTTGTTTGTTTTGTTTTCTGAGAGCATACTAGATCACCTCTCGGAATGGGAACAGTAAGGGGGTGGGGAGAGACGACTGATCAAAGAATCAGTAACTCTGCAGGGTGGGGTTGGTTGGCAAAGGGGTTTCCTTCAGAGGTTGGAGAATATATAGCCAGCCACCTTGGGAAGATTGCTAAAGAGAGTCAAGCCTCTCTTGCTCTCTTTTCTTGGCCTCCCTGCCCTGCCTCATAATAAAAGGTGAAGAAAGGCCAAAGACATGGAGGAGAAGGGAGGGGGAGGAAGATAACAAGTATGATATTAAAATAATTTTTGATAGACTCACGCACTCAGGAAGAGAACATGAGAGCCTCAGTGGGACCCTGTGTCTGGGTCCCTGAGGGTAAGGGAAGCATAACAATCCGTAGGTCTTTCTGGCTAGCAGGTAAAATTAAATCAAATGAAAAAGTGAAGTAAAAATCGATTCGAGGAAGATAACAAGTATGATAGTAAAATAATTTTAATATTTTAAATGTTCCAGGACAGCCAGAACTATAAAGAGAAACCCTGTCTCAAAAAACAAAATCAAAAACAAAAACAAAAACAAAAAAAAAAACCCTAAAAATAAAAAAGAATTAGAAAAAAGATTACAGAAATCAAACACTAGCCCAATAGATGGCAAGTCACTGCAATCACAGCAGAAATATTACACACACACACACACACACACACACACACAGACAAACTCTGTCATAAAATCCAACGTGCCTTCATGATCAAAGTTCGATAGTACTAGAAGAAACATATGTCTGAAAATAAAAGCCAGAACCTTCTCTGCTTCTGTTTTCTTTTGCCTCAAGATTGGGTTTCTCTGGATGTAGCCCTGGCATCCCTGCCTGGAACTTACTCTGTAGGCTTGGGTAGCCTCAAACTCACCCAGGTCCTCTCTGCCTGCCTGCCTACCTGCCTACCTACACTCTGCCACCCACACAGCCAGGCAGAAGCTAGAATCTTTTTTTATTTTTGGCCTTCTTTTCATTTATTTGTTTGTTTGTTATTATTACTATTAGTTTTCAATGTAAGTGTGTGTGTGTGGGGGGGGGGGGTGCTCTATCTGCTGCCTAGATGACTGCATATCAGAAGAAGGCACCAGAAAATAGGTGAAGCCACCATGCAGTTCCTGAAAATTAATTTAAAAAAAAAAAAAAGGAAATTCAAATCACATAGTAGGTAGATATCTGCGCAGCTGTCAGAGTGCTGTTTAAGGCTTACTGTAAATAATAAAAATTGTTATGTGTCTTTTATCCAAAAACAGAAGGGAGGTGGTGTACCTGCATATCTGTTCCTTTCTACTTCCTTGTTCTGTCACTAATTTGCATATTGACCTCAAGAAGATGGAAGGCGACAAGTGGGTGGCAGCCATCTTGTCCTCTGACTGACATCTGTCCTCATAAAGATGGAGGTGGCTGGCTGTCACGTGACCTACTGCTCAAGGTAGCTTTTGTTTCCAGCCTCTAGGTGGCCTAGTTTGCATATGCAGAAAGGTGAGGAGGCTCCCTAAAGCAGCCTGAACCCTTGACCATCCACAGACAGCCTCATACTTTTTGGTTATACTTTTAAACGCCAGACTCTGAATTGGTCAGTCTAAATTCTTTTGGTTTAATCAAATTTTAATTAAAATGCATAAAAAACGAAAAATATAACCAGTCATTCTGGAACCCCTTTTGTGTAACTCAGACTGTAGAATAAGCTAGCTGCAAAGTTACAGTGATCCACCTCCCTCTGCCAGCACCACCACCACCACTGCCTGGCAAAAGCAAAAATCACAAAAAGGAAGGGTGGGGGGGGGGACAAAAATAAGAAGATAAGAATCGTAGCAGGTCATAGTGGTGTACAACTTTCATGCCAGCATTTGAAAAACAGAGGCAGGCTCTTAAAGGATTGAGGCCTACAAAGTGTCTTCAAGACAGCCAGGGCTGCTTACACTAAGAAACTATGTATGAAAAGAATAAATTTAAGAAAGAAAGAAAGAAAGAAAGAAAGAAAGAAAGAAAGAAAGAAAGAAAGAAAGAAAGAAAGGTATTTTCCAAAAAAAAAAAAAAAACATTAGTCCGGGCAGTGGTGGCACATGCTTTTAATCCCAGCATTTGGGAAGCAGAGGCAGACAGATTAATGTGTTCAAGGCCATCCTGGTCTACAGAGTAAGTTCCAGGACAGCCAGGGTTACACAGAGAAACCGCATTGTGAAAAAAATAAATAAATAAACTAAATAAATAAAATTTAAAAATTAAAAAAATAGCCAGGAGTGGTGGCACACGCCTTTAATCCCAGCACTAGGGAGGCAGAGATGGGAGGATTTCTGAGTTCGGGGCCAGCCTGGTCTGCAAACTGAATTCCAAAACAGACAGGGCTATACAGAGAAACCCTGTCCAAAAAACCAAAAATAAAATAAAATAAAATATAAAACAAAAATAAAATAAAATAAAACTAAAAGAATTAGAAAAAAGATTACAGAATCAATCATAAGCCCACTACATGGCAAGTAACCGCAATCACAGCAGAAATATTATACACACACACACACACACACACACACACACACACACACACACACACACGCTGCTCTGTACTTGCTCTGTAGGCTTGGGTAGCCTCAAACTCACAGAGGTCCTCTCTGCTTGCCTGCCGGCCTGCCTGCTTCTGCCACCCACACAGCCGGGCAGAAGACAGAATCTCTTTCTCCCTCTTATTTATATATTTATTTATTTGTTTGCTTACTTGCTTGCTTGCTTGCTTGCGTGTTTGTTATTATTACTATTAGTTTTCAATGTAAATTTGTGTGTTTGCTCTATCTGCTGCCTATATGATTAGATGCCAGAAGGGGGCACCAGAACCTAGGACAAGTCACCATGCAGATCCTGAGAATTAATTAAAAAAAAAAAAAAAAGGAAATTCTAATCACATAGAAGGTAGATATCTGAGAGGCTGTCAGAGTGCTTTTTAAGGCTTATGGTAAATAAGAAAAATTGTGTGTCTTTTACCAAACAACAGAAGGGAAGGGAGATGGTGCACCTCCATATCTGTTGTCTACATGTCTACTTCCTTGTTTTGTCACTTGGTTGCACATTGACACATTGACCTCACCATGCTGAAAGGCGACATGTGGGTGGCAGCCAAGACTAACACACATACACACATGCACACAAACATGGAGTGAGAGAGAAAGATAAGGAGGAATGACATTAATTTTAGGAAAAAGAGATATTAATGGATAAATATTATTTCTATACATACATACACACGTTTTTTAAAAATATTTTTATTACGTATTTTCCTCAATTACATTTCCAATGCTATCCCAAAAGTCCCCTGTACCCTCCCACCCCTTGTTTATTAAAGAGAGAATTAGTGGAGAGCTAAGTCAATTGTGGACCACACCTTTAGCCTCAGGAGGATTTCTGCATTCAAGGTCACCCTGCCTTACAGAGTGACTTCCAAGTCAGGCAGGTCTACACAAAGAAACCCTATCTGAGAAAAATAATAATAATTGAAAGAAAGAAAGAAAGAAAGAAAGGAAGGAAGGAAGAAAATATTTTTAAAAATATTGTTTGGAAAATATATTACTTGAAGAAATCATATTTCCAGGAAAAAATATTCCTTGGAAATATGATTTCTTTAATCTGTGTACCCAAGACTAACACACACACACACATGCACACAAACATGGAGTGAGAGAGAAAGATATGGAGGAATGACATGAATTCAACTTTACAAAAAAAAAAAAAAAGAATTAGAAAAAATTAAAGAAATTACACACAAGCCCACTAGATGGCAAGTAACCACAATCACAGCAGAAATATTGCACACACACACACACACACACACACACACACACACACACACAAACTCTGTCATTAAATCCAATGTGCCTTCATGATCAAAGTTCTTTAGTCAATATTACTAGAAGAAAATTATGTCGGGGGCTGGTGAGATGGTTCAGTGGGGAAGAGCATTGACTGCTCTTCCAAATGTACTGAGTTCAAATCCCAGCACCCACATGGTGGCTCACAACCACCCATAATGTGATTTGGTACCCTCTTCTGGTGCATTTGAAGACAGCTACAGTGAACTTATACTAATAAATTAATCTCTGGCCTGAGCAAGTGGGTTTGGCTAGAGCAAGCAGAGGTCCTAAGTTCAATTCCCAACAATCACATGAAGGATCAAAACTCTTTAATAAAATCCAAATGGCCTTCCTTGTCAAACACTTACAGACAACAGGACTAAATAGATCATGTTTCTCACAATTCAAAAAAAAAAAAAAAATTGGCTGGGCAGTGGTGGTGCAGGCCTTTAATCCAGTGCCTGGAGTCAGAGGCAGGAAGATTTCTTAGTTAGAGGCCTTCCCCACTCTACAGAGTCTCAAATAACCAAAAAAGAAAAAAGAAAGGACAGAAAAAGAAAAAAAGATAAGAAGAGAAAAGGAAAAGCAGAGTCAGGCTTTTACAGGTTTGAGGACAGCCGGGTCTACAAACTGTGTCCAAGACCACCAGGAGATCTGTTCTGCCTGCCTCTGCCATCCCCACAGCAGGAGACAGAGACTGAGTCTTACAGCCAAACCTACTCTAAATTGAAAAAACAAGCAAACAAACAAACAAACAAACTTGAAGCAATTCATCAGGAGACTGGTGTCCACTGAACTTTAGTTTTTTTCCCCAAGCATCAACCAGGGGTAAAATTGTTCATTATCTTTCAAAACACTGGAGTCTCCTAACAGAACACATGGAGCTTTAAAACAGTTTCTCCCCTCAGAGGAACCAAGGATGTTTGAAACAATTTCAACAGCCTTTCATGCATGTCTTAGCACTCTGACTATGGAGGCTATTGGAGAAAGTTACAGCAGTGGATACTACAGAAACAAGGAGAGTAAGGGACCAGGATTATTTTCAACACTATATTTCTTTTCTTACATTATAAAATAGAAAATAATTTATTTTTTGGAGAAAATCTTGGGAGTTACCATTACAAAAATGAAATTTGGAGTTCCTGTAAACTATGTTAAGTCTTTGAACTTTCTCACGGCATATACGTAGGGCTGCCTGTGATATGTGGTACCCTGACTCTAAATGGACATGACTACATCCATCACTTAGAGAAAATACAAAGACCAGTTCTGAAGTAGCCTTAAAAGAGTGCCCTTTGCTTTAGCAAGGGGACTGTGCAATTAGAGCCATGAGTTCCATGAATATGACTTTCTTATCGCATAATTTTTTAGAGAATGTAGTACCCACCCATGATCATGTAACATTACAATTGTGAAACAACATTAATACATTCGAGAATTAACATCACCCAATAAAAGGCATATCTTCAAATATTGAGTCAAAATCTGAAAATCAAAACAGTAAATAGAGAGAATACATTAAAAATCAATCACTTAATTTGAAAACCTTGAAAACAATAACGGCCTGCTGCTGTTTCTTCAAAGGCTTGTGAACTCTTTCTGAGTGGTTAGGAAATACAGAAGAGCAAAATGGAAGACATGATTTGGACTTACAGTCTTTCCTGTGTTTTTTTTTTTTTTTTTTTTTTAAATGAGCCACACAAGAGTACTTATGTAAAAGTTGGCGCATGCCTGTTACAGAAATGCATTCATACCTGAGAGATTACAACCTCACTCTACCAAGTTCTGAAACTTTAATCTAGCACAATGGCGCCTTTCTGTGCAAACAGCTGTACCCTGAAATTGAGTACAGTAAACTTTCAGCCACCAGTAACTTTGACCGAAATTACAGATTCCAGAGTATGAATATGAAAATCACAGAGGCAGGGAAGCACACAAGTGATAGCAATAACAATGTTCCAAACCTACCTATCAAATGGAATATTCCTCCCTTTATATTAACCGTGGGCTAGGGAAAGGGAAGTTAATAATAGACTTTCTGGTACCAGTCTACACTGTATTTCACTGAAGACATAAATACAGATATATGGAGTCTGAGCACAAGGAATTCACAATCCCAATCCATTCCAAAACAATTCCTTTCACGAGAATAACCAAAATCAAAACCAAAACAAAACTCCAGAACTTGCTAATTATAAACATTAGTTTTTTCTTAGTTTTAGTACAACAAGCAGCTAAGCACCATCTATAACTATAATATCTGCAGACATGCCAACTTTCTCTGGTTTCTGAATGTACCATGCACAGGTTCAATATAGGTCGATACACACACACACACACACACACAAAAACAAAAAACAAACCAAAAAACAAACAAACAAACAAACAAACAAAAAAGCCCTGTTTGTCTTACCTTATAGACTGTCCGAATCTATCTTGGATGAAAGTATTCCATGGCCACTGTGTGCTCCCTGACACCACGCCCGGCTCATACACACGTTTTTTAAAATATTTTTTATTACGTATTTTCCTCAATTACATTTCCAATGCTATCCCAAATGTCCTCCATACCCTCCCCCCCCCTTGTTTTCTTAAAGAGAGAATTACAGTAGACCTGAGGCAATTGTGGACCACACCTTTAGCCTCAGGAGGATTTCTGCATTCAAGGTCACCCTGGCTTACAGAGTGACATCCAAGTCAGCCAGGGCTACACAAAGAAAACCTACCTGAGAAAAAAATAATAATTGAAAGAAAGAAAGAAAGAAACAAACAAACAAACAAAGAGAGAGAGAGAGATTGAGAGAGAGAGAGAGAGAGAGGAGAGAGAAAGAGAGAGGGAAAGAAAAGGGGTGCTCCACCACACCTGGCTTCCTTGTTTATTTCTAAGAATCCTTGGAAATATGATTTCTTTAATCTGTGTACCCAAGACTAACACACACACACACACATGCACACAAACATGGAGTGAGAGAGAAAGATAAGGAGGTATGACAGGAATTTTACTTTACAAAAAAAGAAAAAAGAATTAGAAAAATTTAAAGAAATTATACAGAAGCCCACTTGATGTCAAGTAACAGTAATCACAGCAGAAATATTGCACACACACACACACAGACACACACACAGAAACACACACTGTCATTAAATCCAACATGCCTTCATGATCAAAGTTCTTTAGTCAATAGTACTAGAAGGAACATGTGTCCAGGGCTGGTGAGATGGTTCAGTGGGGAAGAGCACTGACTGCTCTTCCAAATGTACTGAGTTCAAATCCCAGCAACCACATGGTCCCTCACAACCACCAATAATGAGATCTGATACCCTCTCCTGGTGCGTTTGAAGACAGCTACAGTGAACTTATACTAATAAATAAATCTTTTGCCTGAGCAAGTGGGCTTGGCTAGAGCAAACAGAGGTCCTAAGCTCAATTCCCAACAATCACATGAAGGATCACAACTATCTGTACAACTAAAGTGTGTACTCATATACATAAAATACATAAATCTTGAAAGAAAGAAAGAAAGAAAGAAAGAAAGAAAGAAAGAAAGAAAGAAAGAAAGAAAGAAAGAAAGGAAGGAAGGAAGAAGGAAAGAGAGAGAGAGAGAGAGAGAGAAAGAAAGAAAGAAAGAAAGAAAGAAAGAAAGAAAGAGAGAGAGAGAGAGAGAAAGAAAGAAAGAAAGAAGAAAAGAAAAGGAGAGAGACACAGAGACAGACAGAGACACACAGAGAGAGAGACAGAGAGAGAAAGAGAAAGAGAGATGGAAAGAAAGATACTTTCAGAAAAAAAATTAGAAAGAAATTACACACAAGCCCACTAGATGGCAAGTAACTGCAATCCCAGCAGAAGTATTGCACACATACACACACAGAAACACACACAAACTCTGTCATTAAATCCAACGTGCCTTCATGATCAAAGTTCTTTAGTCAATAGTACTAGAAGGAACATAAGTCGGGGGCTGGTGAGATGGTTCAGTGGGTAAGAGCACCGACTGCTCTTCCAAAGGTACTGAGTTCAAATCCCAGCAACCACATGGTGGCTCACAACAACCCACAATGAGATCTGATACCCTATCCTGGTGGGTTTGAAGACATCTACTGTGAACTTATACTAATAAATAAATCTTTGGCCTGAGCAAATGGGCTTGGGTAGAGCAAGCAGAGGTCCTAATTTCATTTCCCAACAATCACATTAACGATCACAACCATCTTTACAACTAAAGTGTGTATTCATATACATAAAATAAATAAATCTCGGAAGGAAGGAAGGAAGGAAGGAAGGAAGGAAGGAAGGAAGGAAGGAAGGAAGGAAGGAAGGAAGGAAGGAAGGGAAGAATGAAAGGAACATATGTCAGTAAAATAAAAGCCAGAACCTTTTCTGCTTTTGTTTTCTTGATCCTAGAGATAGGGTTTCTCTTGGTGTAGCCCTGGCAGTCCTTTCTGGAACTATCAGTGTAGGCTTGGGTAGCCTCAAACTCACAGAGGTCCTCTCTGCCTGCTTGCCTGCCAGCCTCTGCCACCCACACAGCCTGGCAGAAGCCAGAATCTCTTTTTCCCTCCTATTTATATATTTCTTAGTTTGTTTGTTTGCTTGCTTGCTTGTTTGCTGTTATTACTTTTAGTTTTCAATGTAAGTGTGTGTGTGTGTGTGCTGCCTATATGACTACATGCCAGAAGAGGGCACCAGAACCTAGGACAAGTCACCATGCACCCCCTGAGAATTACTTTTTAAAAAAAAAAAAAAAAAAGGAAATTCTAATCACAGATATCTGTGGGGCTGTCAGAGTGCTTTATAAGGCTTACTGTAAATAATAAAAATTGTGTGTCCTTTACCAAAAACAGAAGGGAATGGAGGTGGTACCCCTGCATGTTTGTTGTCTGCATGTCTACTTCCTTGTTCGGTCACTGGCTTGCACATTGACACTTTGACCTCATTAAGATGAAAGGCGACCTTTTTGTGGCAGCAAAAAAAACCTCCCTGGAGGTTTGGTGGCCTACCACCTACACAAGCTCAGGCACGGAAAATAAATTAATAAAGATCTCTGAAACACAAATCTGGGGCTGGTACTAGCTGGCCATGGAATCCTATACACACACATGGAGTATTAATTTACAAGCAGCTACATCATTATCTGTGAGGGAGAGAGACATGAAAGAGTTTCCACAGCCTTTTTATTGGTGGTCAGGGTTAGGATTTCTTGTTTATTTCTTTGTTTGTTTGTTTGTTTGTTTGATTTCATTTTTTTTTTTTTTTTTGAGACAGGGTTTCTCTGTGTAGCCTTGGCTGTCCTGGAACTCACTTTGTGGACCAGGCTGGCCTTGAACTTAGAAATCTGCCTGCCTCTGCCTCCCAAGTGCTGGGATTAAAGGCGTGCGCCACCACACCCGGCTCATACACACGTTTTTTTAAATATTTTTTTATTACGTATTTTCCTCAATTACATTTCCAATGCTATCCCAAATGTCCTCCATACCCTCCCCCCCCCCCCTGTTTTCTTAAAGAGAGAATTTCAGTAGACCTGAGGCAATTGTGGACCACACCTTTAGCCTCAGGAGGATTTCTGCATTCAAGGTCACCCTGGCTTACAGAGTGACATCCAAGTCAGCCAGGGCTACACAAAGAAAACCTACCTGAGAAAAAAATAATAATTGAAAGAAAGAAAGAAAGAAAGAAACAAACAAAGAGAGAGAGAGAGATTGAGAGAGAGAGAGAGAGAGAGAGAGAGAGAGAGAGAGAGGAGAGAAAGAGAGAGGGAAAGAAAAGGGGTGCTCCACCACATCTGGCTTCCTTGTTTATTTCTAAGAATCCTTGGAAATATGATTTCTTTAATCTGTGTACCCAAGACTAACACACACACACACATGCACACAAACATGGAGTGAGAGAGAAAGATAAGGAGGTATGACAGGAATTTTACTTTACAAAAAAAGAAAAAAGAATTAGAAAAATTTAAAGAAATTATACAGAAGCCCACTTGATGTCAAGTAACAGTAATCACAGCAGAAATATTGCACACACACACACACAGACACACACACAGAAACACACACTGTCATTAAATCCAACATGCCTTCATGATCAAAGTTCTTTAGTCAATAGTACTAGAAGGAACATGTGTCCAGGGCTGGTGAGATGGTTCAGTGGGGAAGAGCACTGACTGCTCTTCCAAATGTACTGAGTTCAAATCCCAGCAACCACATGGTCCCTCACAACCACCAATAATGAGATCTGATACCCTCTCCTGGTGCGTTTGAAGACAGCTACAGTGAACTTATACTAATAAATAAATCTTTTGCCTGAGCAAGTGGGCTTGGCTAGAGCAAACAGAGGTCCTAAGCTCAATTCCCAACAATCACATGAAGGATCACAACTATCTGTACAACTAAAGTGTGTACTCATATACATAAAATACATAAATCTTGAAAGAAAGAAAGAAAGAAAGAAAGAAAGAAAGAAAGAAAGAAAGAAAGAAAGAAAGAAAGAAAGAAAGGAAGGAAGGAAGAAGGAAAGAGAGAGAGAGAGAGAGAGAGAGAGAGAGAGAGAAAGAAAGAAAGAAAGAAAGAAAGAAAGAAAGAAAGAGAGAGAGAGAGAGAGAAAGAAAGAAAGAAAGAAGAAAAGAAAAGGAGAGAGACACAGAGACAGACAGAGACACACAGAGAGAGAGACAGAGAGAGAAAGAGAAAGAGAGATGGAAAGAAAGATACTTTCAGAAAAAAAATTAGAAAAAAATTAAAGAAATTACACACAAGCCCACTAGATGGCAAGTAACTGCAATCCCAGCAGAAGTATTGCACACATACACACACAGAAACACACACAAACTCTGTCATTAAATCCAACGTGCCTTCATGATCAAAGTTCTTTAGTCAATAGTACTAGAAGGAACATAAGTCGGGGGCTGGTGAGATGGTTCAGTGGGTAAGAGCACCGACTGCTCTTCCAAAGGTACTGAGTTCAAATCCCAGCAACCACATGGTGGCTCACAACAACCCACAATGAGATCTGATACCCTATCCTGGTGGGTTTGAAGACATCTACTGTGAACTTATACTAATAAATAAATCTTTGGCCTGAGCAGCAAATGGGCTTGGGTAGAGCAAGCAGAGGTCCTAATTTCATTTCCCAACAATCACATTAACGATCACAACCATCTTTACAACTAAAGTGTGTATTCATATACATAAAATAAATAAATCTCGGAAGGAAGGAAGGAAGGAAGGAAGGAAGGAAGGAAGGAAGGAAGGAAGGAAGGAAGGAAGGAAGGAAGGGAAGAATGAAAGGAACATATGTCAGTAAAATAAAAGCCAGAACCTTTTCTGCTTTTGTTTTCTTGATCCTAGAGATAGGGTTTCTCTTGGTGTAGCCCTGGCAGTCCTTTCTGGAACTATCAGTGTAGGCTTGGGTAGCCTCAAACTCACAGAGGTCCTCTCTGCCTGCTTGCCTGCCAGCCTCTGCCACCCACACAGCCTGGCAGAAGCCAGAATCTCTTTTTCCCTCCTATTTATATATTTCTTAGTTTGTTTGTTTGCTTGCTTGCTTGTTTGCTGTTATTACTTTTAGTTTTCAATGTAAGTGTGTGTGTGTGTGTGCTGCCTATATGACTACATGCCAGAAGAGGGCACCAGAACCTAGGACAAGTCACCATGCACCCCCTGAGAATTACTTTTTAAAAAAAAAAAAAAAAAAGGAAATTCTAATCACAGATATCTGTGGGGCTGTCAGAGTGCTTTATAAGGCTTACTGTAAATAATAAAAATTGTGTGTCCTTTACCAAAAAACAGAAGGGAATGGAGGTGGTACCCCTGCATGTTTGTTGTCTGCATGTCTACTTCCTTGTTCGGTCACTGGCTTGCACATTGACACTTTGACCTCATTAAGATGAAAGGCGACCTTTTTGTGGCAGCAAAAAAAACCTCCCTGGAGGTTTGGTGGCCTACCACCTACACAAGCTCAGGCACGGAAAATAAATTAATAAAGATCTCTGAAACACAAATCTGGGGCTGGTACTAGCTGGCCATGGAATCCTATACACACACATGGAGTATTAATTTACAAGCAGCTACATCATTATCTGTGAGGGAGAGAGACATGAAAGAGTTTCCACAGCCTTTTTATTGGTGGTCAGGGTTAGGATTTCTTGTTTATTTCTTTGTTTGTTTGTTTGTTTGTTTGATTTCATTTTTTTTTTTTTTTTTGAGACAGGGTTTCTCTGTGTAGCCTTGGCTGTCCTGGAACTCACTTTGTGGACCAGGCTGGCCTTGAACTTAGAAATCTGCCTGCCTCTGCCTCCCAAGTGCTGGGATTAAAGGCGTGCGCCACCACACCCGGCTCATACACACGTTTTTTTAAATATTTTTTTATTACGTATTTTCCTCAATTACATTTCCAATGCTATCCCAAATGTCCTCCATACCCTCCCCCCCCCCCCTGTTTTCTTAAAGAGAGAATTTCAGTAGACCTGAGGCAATTGTGGACCACACCTTTAGCCTCAGGAGGATTTCTGCATTCAAGGTCACCCTGGCTTACAGAGTGACATCCAAGTCAGCCAGGGCTACACAAAGAAAACCTACCTGAGAAAAAAATAATAATTGAAAGAAAGAAAGAAAGAAAGAAACAAACAAAGAGAGAGAGAGAGATTGAGAGAGAGAGAGAGAGAGAGAGAGAGAGAGAGAGAGAGAGGAGAGAAAGAGAGAGGGAAAGAAAAGGGGTGCTCCACCACATCTGGCTTCCTTGTTTATTTCTAAGAATCCTTGGAAATATGATTTCTTTAATCTGTGTACCCAAGACTAACACACACACACACATGCACACAAACATGGAGTGAGAGAGAAAGATAAGGAGGTATGACAGGAATTTTACTTTACAAAAAAAGAAAAAAGAATTAGAAAAATTTAAAGAAATTATACAGAAGCCCACTTGATGTCAAGTAACAGTAATCACAGCAGAAATATTGCACACACACACACACAGACACACACACAGAAACACACACTGTCATTAAATCCAACATGCCTTCATGATCAAAGTTCTTTAGTCAATAGTACTAGAAGGAACATGTGTCCAGGGCTGGTGAGATGGTTCAGTGGGGAAGAGCACTGACTGCTCTTCCAAATGTACTGAGTTCAAATCCCAGCAACCACATGGTCCCTCACAACCACCAATAATGAGATCTGATACCCTCTCCTGGTGCGTTTGAAGACAGCTACAGTGAACTTATACTAATAAATAAATCTTTTGCCTGAGCAAGTGGGCTTGGCTAGAGCAAACAGAGGTCCTAAGCTCAATTCCCAACAATCACATGAAGGATCACAACTATCTGTACAACTAAAGTGTGTACTCATATACATAAAATACATAAATCTTGAAAGAAAGAAAGAAAGAAAGAAAGAAAGAAAGAAAGAAAGAAAGAAAGAAAGAAAGAAAGAAAGAAAGAAAGAAAGGAAGGAAGGAAGAAGGAAAGAGAGAGAGAGAGAGAGAGAGAAAGAAAGAAAGAAAGAAAGAAAGAAAGAAAGAGAGAGAGAGAGAGAGAAAGAAAGAAAGAAAGAAGAAAAGAAAAGGAGAGAGACACAGAGACAGACAGAGACACACAGAGAGAGAGACAGAGAGAGAAAGAGAAAGAGAGATGGAAAGAAAGATACTTTCAGAAAAAAAATTAGAAAGAAATTACACACAAGCCCACTAGATGGCAAGTAACTGCAATCCCAGCAGAAGTATTGCACACATACACACACAGAAACACACACAAACTCTGTCATTAAATCCAACGTGCCTTCATGATCAAAGTTCTTTAGTCAATAGTACTAGAAGGAACATAAGTCGGGGGCTGGTGAGATGGTTCAGTGGGTAAGAGCACCGACTGCTCTTCCAAAGGTACTGAGTTCAAATCCCAGCAACCACATGGTGGCTCACAACAACCCACAATGAGATCTGATACCCTATCCTGGTGGGTTTGAAGACATCTACTGTGAACTTATACTAATAAATAAATCTTTGGCCTGAGCAAATGGGCTTGGGTAGAGCAAGCAGAGGTCCTAATTTCATTTCCCAACAATCACATTAACGATCACAACCATCTTTACAACTAAAGTGTGTATTCATATACATAAAATAAATAAATCTCGGAAGGAAGGAAGGAAGGAAGGAAGGAAGGAAGGAAGGAAGGAAGGAAGGAAGGAAGGAAGGGAAGAATGAAAGGAACATATGTCAGTAAAATAAAAGCCAGAACCTTTTCTGCTTTTGTTTTCTTGATCCTAGAGATAGGGTTTCTCTTGGTGTAGCCCTGGCAGTCCTTTCTGGAACTATCAGTGTAGGCTTGGGTAGCCTCAAACTCACAGAGGTCCTCTCTGCCTGCTTGCCTGCCAGCCTCTGCCACCCACACAGCCTGGCAGAAGCCAGAATCTCTTTTTCCCTCCTATTTATATATTTCTTAGTTTGTTTGTTTGCTTGCTTGCTTGTTTGCTGTTATTACTTTTAGTTTTCAATGTAAGTGTGTGTGTGTGTGTGCTGCCTATATGACTACATGCCAGAAGAGGGCACCAGAACCTAGGACAAGTCACCATGCACCCCCTGAGAATTACTTTTTAAAAAAAAAAAAAAAAAAGGAAATTCTAATCACAGATATCTGTGGGGCTGTCAGAGTGCTTTATAAGGCTTACTGTAAATAATAAAAATGTGTCCTTTACCAAAAAACAGAAGGGAATGGAGGTGGTACCCCTGCATGTTTGTTGTCTGCATGTCTACTTCCTTGTTCGGTCACTGGCTTGCACATTGACACTTTGACCTCATTAAGATGAAAGGCGACCTTTTTGTGGCAGCAAAAAAAACCTCCCTGGAGGTTTGGTGGCCTACCACCTACACAAGCTCAGGCACGGAAAATAAATTAATAAAGATCTCTGAAACACAAATCTGGGGCTGGTACTAGCTGGCCATGGAATCCTATACACACACATGGAGTATTAATTTACAAGCAGCTACATCATTATCTGTGAGGGAGAGAGACATGAAAGAGTTTCCACAGCCTTTTTATTGGTGGTCAGGGTTAGGATTTCTTGTTTATTTCTTTGTTTGTTTGTTTGTTTGTTTGATTTCATTTTTTTTTTTTTTTTGAGACAGGGTTTCTCTGTGTAGCCTTGGCTGTCCTGGAACTCACTTTGTGGACCAGGCTGGCCTTGAACTTAGAAATCTGCCTGCCTCTGCCTCCCAAGTGCTGGGATTAAAGGCGTGCGCCACCACACCCGGCTCATACACACGTTTTTTTAAATATTTTTTTATTACGTATTTTCCTCAATTACATTTCCAATGCTATCCCAAATGTCCTCCATACCCTCCCCCCCCCCCTGTCCCCCCCCCTGTTTTCTTAAAGAGAGAATTTCAGTAGACCTGAGGCAATTGTGGACCACACCTTTAGCCTCAGGAGGATTTCTGCATTCAAGGTCACCCTGGCTTACAGAGTGACATCCAAGTCAGCCAGGGCTACACAAAGAAAACCTACCTGAGAAAAAAATAATAATTGAAAGAAAGAAAGAAAGAAAGAAACAAACAAAGAGAGAGAGAGAGATTGAGAGAGAGAGAGAGAGAGAGAGAGAGAGAGAGAGAGAGAGAGAGAGGAGAGAAAGAGAGAGGGAAAGAAAAGGGGTGCTCCACCACATCTGGCTTCCTTGTTTATTTCTAAGAATCCTTGGAAATATGATTTCTTTAATCTGTGTACCCAAGACTAACACACACACACACATGCACACAAACATGGAGTGAGAGAGAAAGATAAGGAGGTATGACAGGAATTTTACTTTACAAAAAAAGAAAAAAGAATTAGAAAAATTTAAAGAAATTATACAGAAGCCCACTTGATGTCAAGTAACAGTAATCACAGCAGAAATATTGCACACACACACACACAGACACACACACAGAAACACACACTGTCATTAAATCCAACATGCCTTCATGATCAAAGTTCTTTAGTCAATAGTACTAGAAGGAACATGTGTCCAGGGCTGGTGAGATGGTTCAGTGGGGAAGAGCACTGACTGCTCTTCCAAATGTACTGAGTTCAAATCCCAGCAACCACATGGTCCCTCACAACCACCAATAATGAGATCTGATACCCTCTCCTGGTGCGTTTGAAGACAGCTACAGTGAACTTATACTAATAAATAAATCTTTTGCCTGAGCAAGTGGGCTTGGCTAGAGCAAACAGAGGTCCTAAGCTCAATTCCCAACAATCACATGAAGGATCACAACTATCTGTACAACTAAAGTGTGTACTCATATACATAAAATACATAAATCTTGAAAGAAAGAAAGAAAGAAAGAAAGAAAGAAAGAAAGAAAGAAAGAAAGAAAGGAAGGAAGGAAGAAGGAAAGAGAGAGAGAGAGAGAGAGAGAGAGAAAGAAAGAAAGAAAGAAAGAAAGAAAGAGAGAGAGAGAGAGAGAAAGAAAGAAAGAAAGAAGAAAAGAAAAGGAGAGAGACACAGAGACAGACAGAGACACACAGAGAGAGAGACAGAGAGAGAAAGAGAAAGAGAGATGGAAAGAAAGATACTTTCAGAAAAAAAATTAGAAAAAAATTAAAGAAATTACACACAAGCCCACTAGATGGCAAGTAACTGCAATCCCAGCAGAAGTATTGCACACATACACACACAGAAACACACACAAACTCTGTCATTAAATCCAACGTGCCTTCATGATCAAAGTTCTTTAGTCAATAGTACTAGAAGGAACATAAGTCGGGGGCTGGTGAGATGGTTCAGTGGGTAAGAGCACCGACTGCTCTTCCAAAGGTACTGAGTTCAAATCCCAGCAACCACATGGTGGCTCACAACAACCCACAATGAGATCTGATACCCTATCCTGGTGGGTTTGAAGACATCTACTGTGAACTTATACTAATAAATAAATCTTTGGCCTGAGCAAATGGGCTTGGGTAGAGCAAGCAGAGGTCCTAATTTCATTTCCCAACAATCACATTAACGATCACAACCATCTTTACAACTAAAGTGTGTACTCATATACATAAAATAAATAAATCTCGGAAGGAAGGAAGGAAGGAAGGAAGGAAGGAAGGAAGGAAGGAAGGAAGGAAGGAAGGAAGGAAGGAAGGAAGGAAGGAAGAGAAGAATGAAAGAAACATATGTTGGTAAAATAAAAGCCAGAACCTTTTCTGCTTTTGTTTTCTTGATCCTAGAGATAGGGTTTCTCTTGGTGTAGCCCTGGCAGTCCTTTCTGGAACTATCAGTGTAGGCTTGGGTAGCCTCAAACTCACAGAGGTCCTCTCTGCCTGCTTGCCTGCCAGCCTCTGCCACCCACACAGCCTGGCAGAAGCCAGAATCTCTTTTTCCCTCCTATTTATATATTTCTTAGTTTGTTTGTTTGCTTGCTTGCTTGTTTGCTGTTATTACTTTTAGTTTTCAATGTAAGTGTGTGTGTGTGTGTGTGTGTGCTGCCTATATGACTACATGCCAGAAGAGGGCAAGTCACCATGCACCCCCTGAGAATTACTTTTAAAAAAAAAAAAAAAAAGGAAATTCTAATCACATAGAAGGTAGATATCTGTGGGGCTGTCAGAGTGCTTACTGTAAATAATAAAAATTGTGTGTCCTTTACCAAAAACAGAAGGGAATGGAGGTGGTACCCCTGCATGTTTGTTGTCTGCATGTCTACTTCCTTGTTCGGTCACTGGCTTGCACATTGACACTTTGACCTCATTAAGATGAAAGGCGACCTTTTGGTGGCAGCCATCTTGTGTGCTGAATGACCACCCTTCTCAAGATGGAGGTGGCTGGCCTTCATGAGACCTATTGTTCGAGGTTGCTTGTGTTTCTTCCCCTTCTTTCCCAGCTACTAGTGGATTAGAACTTAACTGAATCCAGTGCAGAAGGGTGAGGAGTCATGAAAAGCCACCAGCAGCCATGGCACACATGTTTTTCTCTTGCTTTTTGTCTATTACTTCTTTATTATTTTTAGGAGGTGGGGGTCTTTCAAGACAGTGTTTCTCTGTGTAGCCCTGGGTGTCTTGGAACTCACTCTGTAGACCAGGATGGCCTGGAATGCACAAATCTGCCAGCCTCTGGGTCCAAAGTGGTAGGATTAAAGGTGTGCCCCACCACTGCCTGGCAGTCTATTAGTTTTAAATGCCAGATGAATCCATTCTTTTACATTTTTGGGTTGGTTTGTTAGCTGATTTGATTTTATGTTGTTTTCCTGGAGGTTTGGTGGCCTAACACCTACACAAGCTCAGGCCCGAATAATAAATAAGTAAAGATCTCTGAAACACAGATCTGGGGCTGGTAATAGCTGGTCATGGAATCAATAACACACACATGGAGTCATGGAGTATTAATTTACAAGCAGCTATATCCTCACCTGTGGGGGAGAGGGACATGAAACAATTTCCACAGCCTTTGTATTGGAGGTGATGGTGGTAATGGTTAGGATTCCTTCTCTCTTTCTTTCTTTCTTTCTTTCTTTCTTTCTTTCTTTCTTTCTTTCTTTCTTTCTATATTTATTTATTTATTTATTTATTTATTTATTATTTTGAAACAGGGTTTCTCTGTGTAGTCCTGGAACTCACTTTGTGGACATGGAATGACATGAATTTTAGGAAAAAGAGATATTAATGGCCGGGCGTGGTGGCGCATGCCTTTAATCCCAGCACTCGGGAGGCAGAGGCAGGCGGATTTCTGAGTTCGAGGCCAGCCTGGTCTACAAAGTGAGCTCCAGGACAGCCAGGGCTATACAGAGAAACCCTGTCTCGTAAAAACCAAAAAAAAAAAAAAAAAAAAAAGAGATATTAATGGATTAATATTACTTCTATACATACATACATACATATAATTATACATACACACATAATTTTTTCAAATAGAATTAGAGTAGACCTGAGGCAATTGTGGAACATACCTTTAACCTCGGGCAGATTTCTGTGTTCAAGGTCACCCTGGGTTACAGAGTTAGTGTCAAGTCAGCTAGGGCTACACAGAGAAACCGTATCTCAGTAAAAAGAAAAAAATAATAGAAAGAAAGAGAGAGAGAGAGAGAGAGAGAGAGAGAGAGAGAGAGAGAGAGATTTAAAAAAAAAAAAACTTAGTCTGGGCAGTGGTGCTTTTAATCCCAGCATTTGGGAAGCAGAGGCAGACAGATTAATATGTTCAAGGCCATCATGGTCTACAGAGTGAGTTCCAGGACAGCCAGGGTTACAGAGAGAAAGTGCATCATGAAAAAACAAAGCTATATTAAATAAATAAAATTTAAAAATTAAAAAATAGCCGGGACTGGTGGCACATACCTTTAATCCCAGCACTCCGGAGGCAGAGATGGGAAGATTTCTGGGTTCAAGATCAGCCTGGTCTGCAAAGTGAGTTCCAGGACAGCCAGGGCTATACAGAGAAACCCTGTTTCGTAAAACAAAAAATAAAATAAAATTAAATTAAAATTACAATTACAATTACAATTAAAAAGAATTAGAAAAAAAGATTACAGAAATCAAACATAAACCACTAGATGGCATGTAACCACAATTACAGCAGAAATATTGCACACACACACACACACACACACACAAACTCTGTCATAAAATCAAATGTGCCTTCATGATCAAAGTTCAATAGTCAATACTGCTAGAAGAATCATATGTCTGAAAATAAAAGCCAGAACCTTTTCTGCTTTTGTTTTCTTTTGCCCCAAGATAGGTTTCTCTTGATGTAGCCCTGGCATCCCTGCCTGGAACTTGCTCTGTAGGCTTGGGTAGCCTCAAACTCACAGAGGTCCTCTCTGCCTGCTTCTGCCACCTACACATCCAGGCAGAAGCTAGAATCTCTCTTTTTTTTTTTTTTTAACCTTCTTTTCATTTATTTGTTTGTTTGTTATCATTACTATTAGTTTTCAATGTAAGTGTGTGTGTATGTGCTCTATCTGCTGCCTAGATGACTGCATGACAGAAGAAGGCACCAGAACCTAGGTGAATCCACCATGCAGTTCCTGAAAATTAATTAAAAGAAAAAAAAAAAAAAGGAAATTCAAATCACATAGCAAGGAAAATTAATTAAAAAAAAGAAAGGAAATTCAAATCACATAGCAAGTAGAAATCTGCACAGCTGTCAGAGTGCCATTTAAGGCTTACTGTAAATAATAAAAATTGTTATGTGTCTTTTATCCAAAAACAGAAGGGAGGTGGTGTGCCTGCATATGGAAGGTGACAAGTGGGTGGCAGCCCTCTTGTCCTCTGACTGACATCTATCCTCATAAAGATGGAGGTGGCTGACTGTCACGTGACCTAATGCTCAAGGTAGCTTTTGTGTCCAGCCTCTAGGTGGCCTAGTTTGCATGTGCAGAAAGGTGAGGAGGCTCCCTAAAGCAGCCAGAACTCTTGACCATCCACAGACAGCCTCATACTGTCTTTTGTTATACTTTTAATTGCCAGACTCTGAATTGGTCAGTCTAAATTCTTTTGGTTTAATTAAATTATAATTAAAATGCATAATAAATGAAAAATATAACCAGTCATTCTGAAACTCCTTTTGTGTAACTCAGACTGTAGAATAAGCTAGCTGCAAAGTTACAGTGATCCACCTCCCTCTGCCAGCACTGCCACAACCACTGCCTGTCAAAAGCAAAAATCATAAAAAGGAAGAGGGGAGAGGGAACAAAAATAAGAAGATAAGAATCGTAGCCGGTCATAGTGGTATACAACTTTCATGCCAGCATTTGAAAAGCAGAGGCAGGCTCTTAC
Source organism: Mus caroli (assembly GCF_978045245.1). Lineage (NCBI taxonomy): Eukaryota > Metazoa > Chordata > Mammalia > Rodentia > Muridae > Mus > Mus caroli. The sequence goes on along the minus strand of NW_028227311.1, from coordinate 972,047 downwards.
TGGATTGAGGCCTACAAAGTGTCTTCAAGACAGCCAGGGCTGCTTACACTAAGAAACTATATATGAAAAGAATAAATTTAAGAAAGAAAAAAAAAAGAAAAGAAAGAAAGAAAGAAAGAAAGAAAGAAAGAAAGAAAGAAAGAAAGAAAGAAAGAAAGAAAGAAAGAAAGAAAGGAAGGAAGGAAGGAAGGAAGGAAGGGAGAGGGGGGAACAGAGAGAGGGGGCAGAAGAAAAAAGAAAGAAAAAAAGAAAAAGAGAAACAGGCAGACTTAGGAGGTAGTGTTACTTGATTGGAGATATCATTTCTCTGTGTAGGCAGGCAGGCAGGCAGACAGCCATAGTTGTTTGCTTTAGTTTAGCTTGGTTTGGTTTTCAGGAAGTGTTGCCGAGGTCATACACAAGCACAGGCCCAAGAAATAAATAAATAAATAAGAAACACACATCTGGGGGGAGGGGGGCTAGCTTGGCCATGGAGTCACACACACACACACACACACACACACACACACACACTAATAAAATCAGGACATCCAGTGTCTTGGCCATCAATAGTGTGACATTCATGTCTTAACTTGCAAACCAGAAAGTCAGTTGCCCACGTACAAGTCTCTTTCTTCCAAGTAAGATGTCAGTTCCCAGGGAGGCCTTGGGAACTTACACTTTACTCACTCACACCCTACTCAAAATAGAAGTCTGATTCTAAGTAGTCTGTGCACTGAATCGGTGGTGTGGGTGTCTCTCTTGTGTTAGGGCAGGGCGGGGGTTCCATCCCCAGTGCAGGTTCTAGGAGCAAATGCCAGAAAAGTATACACATGTGCGGGTGTAGGAAATGCTGCTGGGTGGTCAGTTTGAGTCCAAGCCTATTGCAGATAACTATAGAACAAAGGAAGCAGTTTGATTGGCTTCTATCTTGATTGGTTTCTGAGGACACATCCAAGGAGAATATGTAATCAATTCTGGCAGTAACAGCAGAAACAAGCTGTGAGAAAGTGTCCTTATAATAGTAGTTAACAGCACAAAATGGCAGGCTAGCCAGGTAAGAGGTTACCTAGCCCTTATCTAATCTGAAGTAGGCCTTCACATTCCATCTAGGCCTTATTCTTTTACCTATACCTTAACAGCCAGCAGCTTTGCCCTCTGAGCACAGGCATGTATAGATCAATGAATATCTTTCTCTGTATTCATTTATTTATGAGAGACAAAGTCTCTGTACATGGTGCAAAAACATACAAGACAGACCAGGCCGGCCACTCAATAATTTCTGCAGGCATGTGATGGAGGTAGGGTGGGCAAGTGGCATCCAAACTGTGTGAGCAGTTCCATGCCACTTAGTTATCATTATTTGTTTTATGTATGTATGTATGTATGTATGTATGTATGTATGTATGTATGTATGTATGTATGTATGTGTGTGTGTGATTACTTAGTTAGTTTCGTATTTAATTGAACCAGGGTTATTAGGGGGGGGGAGGAAATTTTTTTCTATATATACAAGCAATTGTAATTTGTTATAGTGTGAAGTTTGGAGAGAAAGAAAGAAAGAAAGAAAGAAAGAAAGAAAGAAAGAAAGAAAGAAAGAAAGAAAGAAAGAAAGAAAGAAAGAAGAAGAAAGAGAGAAAGAAAGAAAGAAAATATTTTAAAAAATATTATTTGGAAAAATATTACTTGAAAAAATCATATTTCCAGGAAAAAATATTCCTTGGAAATATGATTTCTTTAATCTGTGTACCCAAGACTAACACACACACACACACATGCACACAAACATGGAGCTACTAGTGGAATAGAACTTAACAGAATCCAGTGCAGAAGGGTGAGGATTCACTGAAAAGTCACCAGCAGCCTTGGCACACATGTTTTTCTCTTGCTTTTTGTCTATTACTTCTTTATTATTTTTAGGATGTGGGGGTCTTTCAAGACAGTGTTTCTCTGTGTAGCCCTGGGTGTCTTGGAACTCACTCTGTAGACCAGGATGGCCTGGCATGCACAAATCTGCCAGCCTCTGCCTCCAATGTGGTAGGATTAAAGGTGTGCCCCAACACTGCCCGGAAGTCTATTACTTTTAAATGCCAGATGAGTCCATTCTTTTACATTTTTCTGTTTGTTTGTTAGCTGATTTGATTTTATGTTGTTTCCCTGGAGGTGTACATGGAAAATAAATAAGTAAAGATCTCTGAAACACAAATCTGGGGCTGGTACTAGCTGGCCATGGAATCCTATACACACACATGGAGTATTAATTTACAAGCAGGTACATACTTACCTGTGGGGGAGAGGGACATGAAAGAGTTTCCACAGCCTTTTTATTGGTGGTCTGGGTTAGGATTTCTTGTTTATTTCTTTGTTTGTTTGTTTGTGTGTTTGATTTTTTTTTTTTTTTTTTTGAGACAGGTTTTCTCTGTGTAGCCTTGGCTGTCCTGGAACTCACTTTGTGGACCAGGCTGGACTTGAACTTAGAAATCTGCCTGCCTCTGCCTCCCAAGTGCTGGGATTAAAGGGGTGTTCCAGCACACCTGGCTTCCTTGTTTATTTCTAAAAATCCTTGGAAATATGATTTCTTAATCTGTGTACCCAGGACTAACACACATACACACATGCACACAAACATGGAGTGAGAGAGAAAGATAAGGAGGAATGACATGAAGTTTAGGAAAAAGAGATATTAATGGATTAATATTACTTCTATACATAAATACACATGTTTTTTAAAAAATATTTTTTATTATGTATTTTCCTCAATTACATTTCCAATGCTATCCCAAAAGTCCCCCATACCCTCCACCCCTTGTTTTCTTAAAGAGAGAATTACAGTAGACCTGAGGCAATTGTGGACCACACCTTTAGCCTCAGGCAGATTTCTACATTCAAGGTCACCCTGGCTTAAGGAGTGACTTCCAAGTCAGCCAGGGCTACACAATGAATCCCTATCTGAGATTTTTTTTTTTTTATTTTGAAAAAGGGTTTCTCTGTGTAGTCCTGGAACTCACTTTGTGGACCTGGAATGACATGAATTTTAGGAAAAAGAGATATTAATGGATTAATATTACTTCTATACATACATACATACATACATACATACATATAATCATACATACACACATAATTTTTTCAAATAGAATTAGAGTAGACCTGAGGCAATTGTGGAACATACCTTTAACCTCGGGCAGATTTCTGTGTTCAAGGTCACCCTGGGTTACAGAGTTAGTGTCAAGTCAGCTAGGGCTACACAGAGAAACCGTATCTCAGTAAAAAGAAAAAAATAATAGAAAGAAAGAGAGAGAGAGAGAGAGAGAGAGAGAGAGAGAGAGAGAGAGAGAGAGAGAGAGATTTAAAAAAAAAAAAAAAACTTAGTCTGGGCAGTGGTGCTTTTAATCCCAGCATTTGGGAAGCAGAGGCAGACAGATTAATATGTTCAAGGCCATCATGGTCTACAGAGTGAGTTCCAGGACAGCCAGGGTTACAGAGAGAAAGTGCATCATGAAAAAACAAAGCTATATTAAATAAATAAAATTTAAAAATTAAAAAATAGCCGGGACTGGTGGCACATACCTTTAATCCCAGCACTCCGGAGGCAGAGATGGGAAGATTTCTGGGTTCGAGGTCAGCCTAGTCTGCAAAGTGAGTTCCAGGACAGCCAGGGCTATACAGAGAAACCCTATTTCGTAAAACAAAAAATAAAATAAAATTAAATTAAATTAAAATTACAATTACAATTAAAAAGAATTAGAAAAAAAGATTACAGAAATCAAACATAAACCACTAGATGGCATGTAACCACAATTACAGCAGAAATATTGCACACACACACACACACACACACACACACACACACACACACACAAACTCTGTCATAAAATCGAATGTGCCTTCATGATCAAAGTTCGATAGTCAATACTGCTAGAAGAATCATACGTCTGAAAATAAAAGCCAGAACCTTTTCTGCTTTTGTTTTCTTTTGCCCCAAGATAGGGTTTCTCTTGATGTAGCCCTGGCATCCCTGCCTGGAACTTGCTCTGTAGGCTTGGGTAGCCTCAAACTCACAGAGGTCCTCTCTGCCTGCTTCTGCCACCTACACATCCAGGCAGAAGCTAGAATCTTTTTTTTTTTTAACCTTCTTTTCTTTTATTTGTTTGTTTGTTATTATTACTATTAGTTTTCAAAGTATGTGTGTGTGTATGTGCTCTATCTGCTGCCTAGATGACTGCATGACAGAAGAAGGCACCAGAACCTAGGTGAATCCACCATGCAGTTCCTGAAAATTAATTAAAAGAAAAAAAAACAAAAAAAGGAAATTCAAATCACATAGCAAGTAGAAATCTGCACAGCTGTCAGAGTGTTATTTAAGGCTTACTGTAAATAATAAAAATTGTTATGTGTCTTTTATCCAAAAACAGAAGGGAGGTGGTGTGCCTGCATATGGAAGGTGACAAGTGGGTGGCAGCCATCTTGTCCTCTGACTGACATCTATCCTCATAAAGATGGAGGTGGCTGACTGTCACGTGACCTAATGCTCAAGGTAGCTTTTGTGTCCAGCCTCTAGGTGGCCTAGTTTGCATGTGCAGAAAGGTGAGGAGGCTCCCTAAAGCAGCCAGAACCCTTGACCATCCACAGACAGCCTCATACTGTCTTTTGTTATACTTTTAAATGCCAGACTCTGAATTGGTCAGTCTAAATTCTTTTGGTTTAATTAAATTATAATTAAAATGCATAATAAATGAAAAATATAACCAGTCATTCTGAAACCCCTTTTGTGTAACTCAGACTGTAGAATAAGCTAGCTGCAAAGTTACAGTGATCCACCTCCCTCTGCCAGCACTGCCACAACCACTGCCTGTCAAAAGCAAAAATCATAAAAAGGAAGAGGGGAGAGGGAACAAAAATAAGAAGATAAGAATCGCCGGGCGGTGGTGGCGCACGCCTTTAATCCCAGCACTTGGGAGGCAAAGGCAGGCAGATTTCTGAGTTCGAGGCCAGCCTGGTCTACAAAGTGAGTTCCAGGACAGCCAGGGCTACACAGAGAAACTCTGTCTCGAAAAACCAAAAAAAAAAAAAGAAGATAAGAATCGTAGCCGGTCATAGTGGTATACAACTTTCATGCCAGCATTTGAAAAGCAGAGGCAGGCTCTTACTGGATTGAGGCCTACAAAGTGTCTTCAAGACAGCCAGGGCTGCTTACACTAAGAAACTATGTATGAAAAGAATAAATTTAAGAAAGAAAAAAAAAAGAAAAGAAAGAAAAAAAAAGAAAAGAAAGGAAGGAAGGAAGGAAGGAAGGAAGGAAGGAAGGAAGGAAAGAAGGAAGGAAGGAAGGAAGAAAGGGAGAGGGGGGAACAGAGAGAGGGAGCAGAAGAAAAAAAGAAAGAAAAAAAAGAAAAAGAGAAACAGGCGTCTTTAGGAGTTAGTGTTACTTGATTGGAGATATCATTTCTCTGTGTAGGCAGGCAGGCAGGCAGACAGCCATAGTTGTTTGCTTTAGTTTAGCTTGGTTTGGTTTTCAGGAAGTGTTGCCGAGGTCATACACAAGCACAGGCCCAAGAAATAAATAAATAAATAAATAAATAAATAAATAAATAAATAAATAAATAAGAAACACACATCTGGGAGGGGGGGGCTAGCTTGGCCATGGAGTCACACACACACACACACACACACACACACACACACACACACACACACTAATAAAATCAGGACATCCAGTGTCTTGGCCATCAATAGTGTGACATTCATGTCTTAAATTGCAAACCAGAAAGTCAGTTGCCCACGTACAAGTCTCTTTCTTCCAAGTAAGATGTCAGTTCCCAGGGAGGCCTTGGGAACTTACACTTTACTCACTCACACCCTACTCAAAATAGAAGTCTGATTCTAAGTAGTCTGTGCACTGAATCGGTGGTTTGGGTGTCTCTCTTGTGTTGGGGCAGGGCGGGGGTTCCATCCCCAGTGCAGGTTCTAGGAGCAAATGCCAGAAAAGTATACACATGTGCGGGTGTAGGAAATGCTGCTGGGTGGTCAGTTTGAGTCCAAGCCTATTGCAGATAACTATAGAACAAAGGAAGCAGTTCGATTTGCTTCTATCTTGATTGGTTTCTGAGGACACATCCAAGGAGAATATGTAATCAATTCTGGCAGTAACAGCAGAATGGCAGGCTAGCCAGGTAAGAGGTTACCTAGCCCTTATCTAATCTGAAGTAGGCCTTCACATTCCATCTAGGCCTTAATAGTTTCCTCAGTCCTTAACATTCCATCTAGGCCTTACTCTTTTACCTATACCTTAACAGACAGCAGCTTTGCCCTCTGAGCCATCGCACAGGCATGTATAGATCAATGAATATCTTTCTCTGTATTCATTTATTTATGAGAGACAAAGTCTCTGTACATGGTGCAAAAACATACAAGACAGACCAGGCCGGCCACTCAATAATTTCTGCAGGCATGTGATGGAGGTGGCATCCAAACTGTGTAAGCAGTTCCATGCCACGTAGTTATCATTATTTGTTTTATGTATGTATGTTTGTATGTGTGAGATTACTTAGTTAGTTTCGTATTTAATTGAACCAGGGTTATTTGGGGGGGGGGGGGGAGGAAATTTTTTTCTATATATACAAGCAATTGTAATTTGTTATAGTGTCCCTCCCTTTTGTGAAGTTTGGATTGGGTTTTGCTTGGGATTGTTTGTTTGTTTGTTGGTTGGTTTTTCCAGACAGGGTTTCTCTGTGTAGCCCGGGCTGTCCTGGAACTCACTCTGTAGACCAGGCTGGCCTCCAATTCAGAAATCTGCCTGCCTCTGCCTCCAAAGTGCTCCCAAAGGCATGTGCCACCACTGCTCTGCTGTACTATTTAAACAGCCCACCCCCCCCAAAAAAAAAGAGCAACAGCAAAACTGCAAATGTTCCTTCCTTCTCTGCATATCCAATCCAACCACTCCCAGCTAACTTAGGTAATGTGCGTTTCTGTGCCAGTTGATTATATATATATATATATATATATATATATATATATATATATATATATATAATACTGTGTGTGTGTGAAATACAATACAATAAAATAAAATTAAGATGCTCAATTTCTTCACAAGCTTTGTTTTATTTTATTTTTGAAGGTTTTATTTATTTTTTTATTTATATGAGTACACTGCAGCTGTCTTCCAACACACACCAGAAGTGTGCATCGGATTCCAAAGTCACCATGTGGTTCGTGGGAATTGAACTCAGGACCTCTGGAAGAACAGTCAACGCTCTTCAGACCTTCACACACGTTTTATTTTATTAAGCATTAAACATGAAGTAGAAATCATTTAAATATTGTCCAGATTGGCCTTACCAATTCCTAAATTGCTGGCAGGGTGAGGCTTCTAGTGAAAGTCTTCTAGTGAGCGGAGGCTTCCTCTTTCTGTTGGGGTGTGTTATCAACTCCATTACCATTTCCAAAGATCTCGGTGTGAGCCTATTGTTTGGTTCAGTGGGTTGCCAGAGCAAATGTGGACCTGAAAGGACAGTGAGTTCAGAGAATTCACACTGAAATCATCACTCAGGGACTTGAGGCAGAAAACTAGCCAGCCAGCCTCTGGATAGACATGGCTCAGCAGTTCAGAGAACCAGACCATCGCAAATAGTCCACAAACCTGCAGGGACGACTTGCAGATCCCTTCCCCCCACCCACCCCTCCCCCAGCCCCACCCAAACATAGGGAGAGAAGGCAGTGAGGGGGAGGGGGAGGTGTTGTGAGAGAATTTAGATAGCTCGAACAAATAGCTGGAGACTTCATTCATTTACTTCTTTTATTGAGCGTATGGTGAAAGAGGGAAAATGGCTCAAAAGGGAGGGAGGGAGGGCAGACCGTCTTCCCATGCTGGGATCATTCATGCTTTAAGAAGGAATGCAGGAGGCTGGAGGCTCAGCGGTTAAGAGCCCTGACTGCTCTTCTGAAGATCATGAGTTCAAATCCCAGCAACCACATAGTGGTTCACAACCACCCACAATGAGATCTGGTGCCCTCTTCTGGTGTGTCTGAAAACTGCTACAGTGTACTTACCTATAATAAATGAATCTGAAGAAGGGGGAGGAGGGGGAGGGGGAAGGCAGCCAGTCAGTCCAAAGGTGCTGGTGTGCACTCTAGGTGCTTTATCAAAAAGCCTTTAGTTCTGCTCTCCCATTTGATTCCCAAAGGGCAGTCTTGGAACCCTGTGCAGAGATAGATAGAAATGGCAACCACAGCAAACAAGCTAGTTAGTGAGTGAGTGAGTGAGTGAGTGAGCAGAGCAAGAGAGCTGGCTGGCAAAACACACAAAGCCAAAAGAAATGTCTGTCAAGTTTGGCCCCACAAAACAAAGCAAGCTCACATACATTCCCTGAGACTCATCCCTGGCTACAGGGAGTGTGATGTCCCTGAGTATTTTTGGAAGAAAGAAAGAAAGAAGAGAGAGAGAGAGAGAGAGAGAGAGAGAGAGAGAGAGAGAGAGAGAGAGAGAAAGAAAGAAAGAAAGAAAGAAAGAAAGAAAGAAAGAAAGAAAGAAGGTGGTGTCCTTCCTACATCCCCCTTGCATGAGCTAGAGGTTTCTTTTCCTCCTCCTCCTCCTCCTCCTCCTCCTCCTCCTCCTCCTCCTCCTCCTCCTCCTCTTCTTCCTCTTCTTCTTCTTCTTCTTCTTCTTCTTCTTCTTCTTCTTCTTCTTCTTCTTCTTCATTTTTAGTAGAGGCAGAGAGAGTAGAGAAGTAGCAAGAGAGAAAGAAGTAAGAGAACAAGAGAGGAGCTAGAAGTTTATTAAGTTTACCTCACAAAACAGTCTGTGTTGATTGATGCCAGGATGAAGGAAGAGAGAAAGACAGAGAGACAGAGAGACAGACAGAGAGACAGACAGACAGACAGACAGACAGACAGACAGACAGACAGAAAGACAGAAAGACAGAAAGACAGAAAGACAGAACTAGGTTGGTGAGAGAAATGGCTCAGCAGGTAAAACAGTGATTTTCCAAAGGCCCTGAGTTCAACTACCAATCACCTGTAATGAGATCTGACACCCTCTTCTGGTACATCTTAAGTCAGCTACAGGGTACTTTAAATAAATAAATAAATAAATAAATAAATAAATAAATAAATAAATAAATAAATAAATAAATAAATGGAAGGAAGGAAGGAAGGAAGGAAGGAAGGAAGGAAGGAAGGAAGGAAGATATATATTGTCTCAGGGCAGTCCCAAAAACTCAGTCCTTTAAGCCTCTGGTAAACTCTGAAGGGGTAAGACGTACAAATTCATCAGTCCTGCCTGCCTGCAGGTTGTGCCTTGCTTACTTCACTAAGACCCAAACTTTGTTTGATGTTTTTTGTTGTAGTTGTTGTTGTTATTTTGGTTTGGTTTGGTTTGGTTTGGGGTTTTTTTTTTCTTTTTTTTTTTTTTGCCTCTGCCTCCCAAGTGTTGGGATTAAAGGCATGAAGCACCACACCTGACTGGTGTCGGAACAAGTAAGAAAGTAAGTAAGTAAGTAAGTACATACATACATACATACATACATACACACATACATACATAAAGAGGGGACACACATGCCTAGAGGTTGTTGTTGTTTTACAGCTTTATTGTACAAAGGCAGAGGGAAAGAGAGAAGGTAGAAAGAGGGAGAGAGGCCACGTGGAGAGGAGGAAGGATGCCTAAGGTTTTAAGATGCTCAATTTCTCCACAAATTTTATTTGGAGAGCTGGCTCAGTGGTTAAGAGCACTGTCCTCTCTTCCAGAGGTCCTTCCTGAGTTCAATTTCCAACAATCATGTGGTGGCTAACAACCATCTGTCGTGGGATCCCATGTATTATTCTGGTGTGTGTCTGAAGACAGCTGCAGTGTAGTCGTATAAACAATGCCTGCATGCATGCATGCATGCATGCATGCGTACGTACATACATACATACATACATACATACATACATACATACATAATGTTTAAAAAAAAATAGAGCCAGGCAGTGGTGGGTGGGCACACACCTTTAATCTCAGCACTTGGGAGGCAGAGGCAGGCAGGCGGATTTCTGAGTTTGAGTTCAGCCTGGTCTACAGAGTGAGTTCCAGGACAGCCAGGGCTACACAGAGAAATCCTGTCTTGAAAAAAAGAAAAAGAAAAAAAACAAACAAAAAAACAAAACAAAACCAAAAACACCAAAACCAAAACCAAAATTTAGAAATAGCAAGCCATGTAAATACTGTCCAGAAGATTCTGTCCTTAGAAGTAGCAGAACAGGGCTGGGTGAGAATGAGTGAGTGAATGGGCCTTCCTCTTTCTGATAGGGTGTGTTATCAACTCCATTACCATTTCCAAAGGGCTACATTCCTCTGGAGCAACGTGGACCAGAAAACAAAGAGTTCAGAGAGAAAGACACAGATGTGCAGGTCCCTACCCCCACGAGGAGATGGCGGCTTGGGGTGGGGAGTAGGGGGAGGTGTAGAAGGGGAATTTAGGTAGCTTAGACAAATAAATAACTGGAAACGTCATTCATTCTTTTATTTATTTTATTTTACTTTATTTTATTTTATTGAGTGTATGGTGGAAGAGTGAAACTGGGTCAAAAGGGAGGGAGGGAGGGAGGGAGGGAGGGAGGGAGGGAGGGAGGTCTTTCCCATGCTGGGAAAAATCTGTGCCTTGGGAAGGAAGGCAGCCAAACGGGTTAGTGCTAGTGCGTAGTCCATTGTGGTGCTTTATCCAAAAGACTTTGGTTCTGGCCTCCCATTTTATTCTCAAAGGGCAGTCTGCACGGGTACAAAGGGAAACCATGTCAAACCAAATGAAGTCAAGCAAGCAAGCAAAACAATTCATTGTACAAAGTCAAGCAAGCAAGCAAAACAATTCATTGTACATAGCCGAAGGAGAAAAAAAAAGTTAAAGATCACTTTGTTAGAACTTTTCTATATTTTAAGAAACATTAGGGCTGGTGAGATGGCTCAGCAGGTAAGAGCACCCGACTGCTCTTCCAAAGGTCCTTAGTTCAAATCCCAGCAACCACATGGTGGCTCACAACCATCCTTAACAAGATCTGACTCCCTCTTCTGGTGTGTCTGAAGACAGCCACAGTGTACTTACATGTAATAAATAAATAAATCTTAAAAAAAAAAAAAGAAAAAAAGAAACATTATACGGCTTGATATCCAAACTCTCTGGTCCACTAACATATCGCTCAGACAATGCTACCCAATGCAAAGCCTACCTCTTCCTCCATGATTGTTCCCCACTATGGATGTAGCCTGCATTGTGTGTGTGGGTTATGAAAAACAGAAAGGCAGGAGGAATTGGCTGACGGACCTCCTTATCTGAAAGAAAGAAAAGAGAAAGAGAAATGAAGCAATATAGATGTAGCCCAGTATTTTATTTTTTCCTCAGATTAAGAAAAGTAATCTTTACAAAAATCTAGCCATATCACTGTAACCTTCATCCATTCCGTTGAGATACCCGAGAGATACCTGACACCCCACAAACACCCAAATCGGAAACAAAAGAAACCTCCCAGACCAGCCAACTAATTGGTCCAACTAATTTCAAATGAATAAATGAAACCGGGCCAACTAGTTGATCTCATTATGTCTAATAATAATAATAGTAG